>NC_042620.1:95321482-95621482 GCF_901001135.1 Rhinatrema bivittatum
GTTGCAGAGTAGAGGCTTCAGCTCACGGATTGGTTAGGAACAGTGTTATTTGTCTAAATATGGAAATCCTAATATGTGCATTAATGTTTCTTAGATATCTTAGGGGCAATTAAAGAAGAATGGAATGTTTACATATTTACCAGTAAAGTAATTTCAACTTTAGAGATGAATTGCTAAATTTTTAGGGTTAAACATAGAGTTAACATCTCTAAGTAAGAGGATTTTAGCTGGCTGAAAGCAGGTGCATGCTTTCAGAATGTGCATATTTTTAGTGGCATGGAAGAGAGGCATGCTGGGGGGAGTCTCAGAGGCAAATTTAAAAACATAGGTATGCATGCTGCTAATATGTGCACTTTAGGGTATGATTTTGGAATTACTTTCAGATGCAGTTAGAAACCAATGTTCCAACATTAAATGTACGAGAGTACCATAACTTTGAGAATTAAATGTTTTGTGCAGGTTTAAAAGTTTGCGCATACTTTTTCTGTTAGTTGGCATGTTGATAATATACCTTATTAAACCTATATGCAATAAAAAGTCTAAAAACATCTAAGTCTCATTTAACTGCTGAGAGTGAGACAGAGACAAATACTATGAGAGAGACTGACAGGGATAATTTTCAAAACTACTTGTGTGCGCCCATATACATGTTTATAGAAGGGTATGAAAATTTACCACTGTAATTTATAACTTGCGAGCACATATGTTCAGGTTACACAATATGGGGCAGATTTTAAAAAAGTACGCCGGATTTTAAAAGATAAGCATGTAGCCACGCGTATCTTTTAAAATCCGGGGTCGCCGCGCGCAAGGCTGCGCAAAATCAGCAGCCTGCACGCGCCGAGCCATGCAGCCTGCCTCCAGTCCCTCCGAGGCCGCTCCAAAATTGGAGCGGCCTCGGAGGGAACTTTCTTTCCGGCGCCCCCCACCTTCCCTTTCCTTCCCTAACCAACCCGCCCCCGGCCCTAACTAATTCCCCCCCTACCTTTATTTCAAAAGTTACGCCAGCCCGAGGCAGGCGTAACTTGCGAGCACCGGCGCGCCATGTTCCGGTCCGGGGGCTGGTCCGGAGGCCGTGTCCATGCCCCCGGAACGCCCCTGGGCTGGAACCACGCCCACTGCCCCGCCCATGCTCCCGACCCATGCTTCTTGAATCAAACACAGATAGATGATGCATTTTAATACCACATCACGTGATTACAAACCAGCAAAGTTAGATCAGTCCATTTCAGCACAAAAAATTAATCTTATAAAGTGACCTTTGATTTCCCAAATTAAAATAGATGAAAATCAGCTGGAATTAACAAATCCAAATCTATTTTTTCATTCTTATAACTTATCTATAAGTACTAGATTAGCTGTCCTCTTATTAGTGACTAGTTTGTGTAGCAGTTTTTATCAGCTATTCTTTTATAAGTGGATAGTACTCAATAAGTAGTGGAAATGAGATGTTTATAACATACCTAACAAGGGCCGATGTACTAAGGTGTGCTGAAATTCACATAGAATTGAAGACACATAGGGCCCAATTTAAATTGTATGCTCAAGTGCAAGCATACTATTTTAAATAAGCCTAGCATACTTTTGTGTGCCCCTAATTTTAATTGGTTAAGCAAGGAAATATAATTAGCAAGCATATCTTTCCTTAGGACTTGTCAGTTTTGCAAGTGATCTCCTTTTAAAACATGCAGGCGTAAATGAAATAGCTCATTTTGACCAATTAGTCCACCAGTTTGCCCAGGCATCTCTAGGTCATCATGATCCCCTCTGGTTCTTCAGCTTGCACTCCCCTCAGTTTACCCAGACCCCTCACCCAATTAACCTTTGGCTATAATAAGTTTTATTCTCATTTATACTTGAAAAGGAGCAGAAATAAATATGCGCAGGTAACAGCCCGATATGCGCTGCATTCGCCGTTTTTAAAATTGGGATTTATGCATGTAAATGTTGGTTCCACTCCAGAACACCTTTTTTTTTCATGCATTATGTTGATGGCGCAGATACAGGTGTCATTTTCCAGTTTTAAAATAAGAGTTGCTTGGCCCATACGCTCAAATACATGGGTCTTTTAATGAAAGGAACTCTGAAAATTCACCCCTATGCACGTAAATTACTTTTTAAAATTGCTACGATAGTATGTTACATGTACACATGTAACTCCCTTTAAAATTACCTCCATAGGTTTTCTACTGTAACTTTTATGCAAATCAGCCCATTAGAAACTTTACGTGTAGAAGTTTCCTATGGACAAATTTACAAAAAAAGATAACTACATCTCATTGTGGTATACTTATCTTTTCTGTAAAAAAACAACCTGTGAAGTCTTTTTTGCACTATTTTAGCCCTGCAAACAAGTTAATGAGCTGCTTTACATAATTTTGCCTCACAGCAACTCATTAACTTTGAATTTGCATACAAATTCACAAGTCTAAACTTATGTATGTAAATTTACTACATGCAAACCAAAAAAATTGGCAAAGTCTACTTCATACATACAAAGGAAAACTTGTGTACCTAAGTTCAACAGTAGAGTTTGGACATTTCTGTTCACATCGGCCTCTATGTGAATCACACAAAATATGAAGGTATTTAGTTGCATATATCATGCAGAAAAAAACCCATATATAAATAAATGTATTCTCACATATCTTGCTTGCCAATTAAGATCTTTTCTTTGCTGATCATGACTAAGAGGTGGTGTGTTCATACTACATGAGTGGCAAACTGAGAAGATAGTTAGGATGACTTCTCTTTTCATGAGTGAACAATGAAAATAAATCCCGGGAGGATAACTTTCAAACAAATGCATGCAGCAGCACATACATATGTATATAGCCATGAGCAGATCTACACAAGTATTTTATGACCAGCATGTATGATATACAAGCATTTTATAAAATATGCATATCTCTACGCTGCAACATATGCGTGTACATGGGCTTACACGCAAATACATTGAACCCAAGAATATCAATGCATTGAACATGTGTACTTTTACTACCTATTTAAAAAAATATATGTGCATATTTTATATGTGAAAGTAAAGTAGGACTTACTCATCTGTCCTGATTTACACGCGCAAGTGAGCCAATTTTAAAACATGCATGTGTAAATGAAATTATCCAGTTTACCAATTAGTCCACCAGTTCATCCAGTCTTTCTCCAAGTCATCAAGTCCTTCCTGGTTCTTCAGCCTGAACTCCCCCCCCAGTTCACCTAGATCACTTACCCAGTCAATACTATACAATAAACACATTAGAGTAAGTTAGAATATATACATGTACGTTTCTTTTAAAATAGAAACTTATGTGTGCATTAGCCCCATCCTGGAATGCCCCTAAATTGTCCCATTTTATGTATGTAAATGTGTGCACGAAAGTGAAAACACACATGTATTTTCAACTTTTATAAAATATGGAATGCATGAATAGTTGTTAATTATCAGTTGAATTTTAAGACCTGAGCACAAGTGCACAAGGAGTTTGCCAGCTCACGCACATAGACATGGCAATTTTATAACATACGTGCGTATATTCATGCCTGCTATAAAATTGGCTAATCATGCATACTGTGCGCAGAAATTTTATATTGATGCACACACATGCATGCAAATGCTGCCTTGTTTGCATAAGTGAGGGCGGGGGGGGGCGATTTTAGTAGATATGCGTGCTGACGTAATTACCTGTTTCCTCAGTTCATTTCCAGTTTGCCCCAGTAAAGGAGAGGACTTCATAAACCCCCTAGCTAACTTGCCTCCCTTTTGCCTTATTAGCCCTGACCCTTAAAACCCCACTGACTAGCCTAGTTTATTTTGTTTCATGCCATCCGTAGCAGAAGTAAAGTTATGCAGATAGGGACCCCGGTGAACGATGCTTGCATAAATCGTGCTGGTTTCATTCATATTTCCTGGAACACCCATGCCCTGCCCATACCACACCCACGCCCCGCCCTTTCTAAATTTTTTTTTACTCGCGCACCAGGAGTTATGTGCTTACCTGGGCACCTCTTAAAATCCATGTGGCATGCGCCGGGCTGATACACATTCATATCTGCTGGCTTTGGCACATATAGGGCTTTTAAAATTTACCTGTTTGTGCATATATGCTCAATTTTATGCACGTAATGTGTTTTGAAAATTCACCTCTATGTTTAATGAACAGTAACAATCAGGTTTTACGTGTGTAGCCAGGCCTTGTGGTGAAATTTCAAAGAGGCCTGGCCACGCCCGTAAACCCCAGTACACGCACAACTGCTGGGCCTCTTCAAGGGGGTGGGGTCTGGGTGGGGCGGGCCATTGAATGCTGTCCCGAAGACTTGAGTGCCGGCAGCCAGCCAGCCAGCGCGCAACTTATTTCAGCCTGAGGACCTGAAGTAAGTTCTAAAACAAACAAACAAAAAAAAAGTAGGGTTTAGAGGAGAGGGGAAGAGGGAGGGAGTAAGGAAGTTCCCTCCCAGGGAGGGAACTGGAGAAGGCCTGAATGTATCACCACACAAAGGGGGTCATTTTCCAAGGAGTTAGCGCAGGAGATAATTCCGCAAATCACGCTAACAGCCGTTAACGTGATTTGCAAATGCAAATTTTTAATTTTGTATTCAGGGGGCGGAGCATATGTAAAGTAGGAAAGAGTTATCGTGTGCAGCGAAACAGCCGCAGTGTTAGCGCGGCCAATAGCTACAACCCTGTCATTTGCGGTACGTTGTGCGCTAGAGGCCGGTAAAGGTTTACCGTGGTTCACAATGTTTCCAGACAGCCTGTTTCAGTGAGAGAGAGAGAGAGAGAGAGAGAGAGAGAGAGAGAGAGAGAGAGAGAGAGAGAGAGAGAGAGAGAGAGAGAGAGAGAGAGAGAGAGAGAGAGAGAGAGAGAGAGAGAGAGAGAGAGAGAGAGAGAGAGAGAGAGAGAGAGAGAGAGAGAACCTTGTTATAGTGGCTACTCCCTAGACAAGTATTTGTATCCCTATGGTAGGCCCACCTAGTAACTCGAGGTGGGGATTAGGTATGAGTGTAGGGGGTTGGGGGCCACTTTCACATTCAACATGAGACGTACGAACAGAACAGTGGTCTCTTGTGAAGATTTGATGGCAAGGCGCGCTCTCTCTCTCTCTCTCTCTCTTTCTCTCTCTGAAACAGGCTGTCCGGACACTTTCATGCACTGCAATGATTCGTTGGTTGTTTTATCGCGCACCGCGAAGATGTTTTCGCGATTCGCGAATACATTTGCGCAAATCGCGAAAACATCGCGGCACGCGAAGTTTCCCCGCTGCACGAAAAAAGCCTCATTTGCATGGGAAATGCCCCTTAATGCGTTACCAATGCGATATTCGAAAATGAGGTCCAAAGTTTGCAGAAATTCTCCCCCCTCCCTCCTTGCGTGCACCGCCCACACATACTCTCGTGGATTATAAAATCCAATGGCTGCACACACATGTGCGCCAGATTTTATAACGTGTGCACTCATGTTATAACATTGGTGCGCACGTTTTAAAATCTACTCCAATATATTTTGTTTGTGATGTGCGCGAATGAAATCCCTTTTTAGAAAAATTAAAAAAAAATGCTTTTCATATTATTCTTACTTACCCTTACATTCCCTTTTTTAATGCAATAAGTTTGGTAACTGCTTTCAGGTCAGTTTTATACTGCAAACCGAACTGTTACAGTTCATTGGGGAATGCATTTAAAACTGGATTATTAGTGGAATTCAATTGAATAATAAAAGGTTTAATGTCAATTATAACATATATCCGGGGAGGCCTGAAGACAGAGTTATCAGTTCCCTCACCCTGTACCTGCCCCTTATGACAGGGATCTTGTATAGTAAGCTAGGAAAACAAATTTTAAATATTTACTTTTAATGTTAAAGCCTTAGGACACTAAGGGAGCCCTTCTAGGACCCAGAAGGTTTTCCTGGGTATGGAAGACCTATAAATACTATCTGTTCTGGGCCCAGCACATACTCACTTATAATGTAATCACCAGTTTGAATTTTATTTTACAAGGTTTTTGATTTTCAAAAAATACTACAGGAAATTCCATTTTTTAAGTAGTGTAAATGTGTTTTGGGTCTAGAAGGAATAAGCCAATTGAGCATTGGTAAGCTTGGCCCAATGGTAATATATGGCACTGCTATTGAATGAAGTAGGAGGAGTGGGCTCAAATTCTGAGGCCACATCTGCTCTTAGGTTGGCCAGATGAGGCATGCTTGAAGCCTGTAGAAAGAGGGATTGTTCTGCAAAGCTACGATCAGTTCTGAAGCGTTGAACCTATAATTTCATAGGGATCCCATATTGTCCCTTATTAGAAGTAGCAATGTAAGAGTATGAATAGAATAAAATGAGCTTAGTAGAAGATTAAAATAGTTCCCACTCGTTGGGATATGGTGTTGCCTGTTGTGGCATGCTGAAATCAGTTACTATAACACTGTGTTAAGTTCACTGCAAATGTGTACTATACATTTTTCCTATAGATAAAACTGGACTCCTTTATTACATCTTGCTCTTAACATGATGGACTCTGATACTGAATATCATATTATAAACTCAAATTACCCCCTTATTTACAAACACTTGCAACCCCATAATATTAGGTAGACTAATGAAAAGGTTTCACCTGTATCTAGTTGACTGTTTACTGTAAAACTTTAACAATAACACTAACATTTTCTGAATGCAAATAAGAGAAATTGAATCTCACTAACTTAATATAAAAGATATCGACTTGTAAATGTTGGCTTCTTTAGAAAGCCCTCAGATCAAGTAAGAAACTGCTGTTTTTAAAAGCTTGTTGTTAATTACGGTAATACTTTAGACCTTTAGAAAGTAGGTATATAAGTACACTTTTAAAATAACAATGAAAGGACTGCAAGCAATTCATAGGGGCGGGTTTGGGCAAGATTAATGAAAATGAAGGGCATTTTCACACTGTGCAATAGTGTACCGCATGCTTTTAATGCTGGAAATAGCTACACACTTTAACCTGCTGTTAAGCTGTACAAAATGCCCGAAACAGCTGTAACCCAATTTGAGATAAAGATTCCAAATTGCATTTTGGGCATTTTTGGCCTTGAGGGAGAGGAGAGTGGAGTAGAGAGGTAGAGAGAGAGAGAGAGAGAGAGAGAGAGGTAGAGAGAGAGAGAGAGAGAGAGAGAGAGAGAGAGAGAGAGAGAGAGAGCCTCTGGGGAAGCCTTCACAGTGTTCGACTATTTATATCACTATAGGAGGGCCAGCTAATTACTCGAGGTGAGGTGAGGTGTTGGTGGTGGGTTGGGGTTAAGGGTTCCTATGTCTCACTTTGCATGTTAAACTGGCCCCTAACACCCATGATAACATGCTAACACAATTTGAAGAATGACCCTGTTAGCTAGAAAAAGTTCTGAATATTGCCCCCCCCCCCACGAAAAATCTGTTTCCTTTCATCGTAATGTAATTGAGGCAAACAAACAGCTTTTCCCCCCAACATTTTTGTCATTTTCCATTTTAAAAAGATTGAATTATTGTTTTTTTTTCATGACCTGAAGAGCTTCACTGATTTGTTACACAGTATTTTATTCTAATCTTAGAAGATGACTTGGTTTCTTTATCCCGATTATCAGTAGGGATATAATACTAAGCAGTGGATGTCACAGTTCCAATTACCCATATCACTCCATTTTCAATTAATATTAATAATTCAGGATTGAAAAAACAGTGGAGGGAATGATATTTCTCTTTTATACCAGAAGTGTATACTATACATTGGGACAGGAAGTTGAGAAAGGATCATGGTTTACCATGTATTACAAAGGAAGGCCCCTTGGAATATAATAATCTGATTTTAGGCTTACAGTATATAAGAGGTGATTAGATCAGAAAAAATGCATACATTGAACAGAGTAGCTCTAATTTTGAGCTCTGTATAATTATAGTTTTACCACTAATTATGACTTTTTTTTTCAAGCAAGGAGGATATGCCACATCCCATTTATATTCTTCAGACCTAATTAAGACCTCCTATATTGCTATACATCAATCATATATCACAACTTTATTAGCTGGAAAGCTCAAATCAGTCAATATGACTGGTTCCAGTGAAGATATGATATGTGATAGATATGTGATCACTTGACAAAGTTTGAATAGGGACCATTGTGTATATATGTATATCACCTGATATACTGTGAACCTTTTAATGTTACAGAATACCTCTATTATTATATTTTCACTAGGAAATGATTGGGATTTACATTAATCTCACTGTTTATTTTAATAATTGTATTTTCAGGCATCAAAAAGCTTTAGCAGACTTATATTTGCTTCCCACACATACATATATGTCACGAATTACAGGTACATGTTATGGAGCTTTACATTAACACTGAGCATTGATCAGCATATTTCCCAATATGAATTGCAATATATTTTACAAATTTGTGAAAATAAATTATCTTGTATCATTTTAATCACCAGAGCCTCTAACCTAGATAGATCTGTCCAGCTGTCACGCCACTTCTTCTTTTGAACAGACTACTGTTTTATGGTTTTGGAAGACACACAAAAAGTATCATATTTGCCTTTATTTGAATAATTTGCATTTTTGATTGCTAAATACTATAAATGTTGTGTGTGTGTGAAAGTAAATGCTTTTTAAATAAACTGCCTTCACATTCTAAGGATCAACTGGGTCTGCAAATTTTTCAGTGTTATCATGCATGCTGTAACTTTTTTTCTTTTTTCAGTAGAGAAGCATCCCAGAAGTACAGATAGTTAATAATGGTAATCTGAACAGTTTTTGAAATTAGAATTAATCATCCAGCAGGTAGAAATTTCCTTGGGTTTTATATCTGTTAACAATTGAAAGAGGTTGGAAAACTGCCTTCAGTTTTGGAACTAAGTACTACAGGTTCTTACAGTTAAAGCTTTTATGGAGATTGACTAGGTTAGTTGACATTCATTAGCTGCCTTAGAGTCCTCACTATTGAAACCTCTAGCTTTTGAGATTAAGATATATTATTTCCAGGCTTGCTTCCAGTAATCTGTCCATGTTGCCCCAGCTGTAGGACCTAGACTCCAACAGAGGTGAACAATAAGCATCTCCCTCCCCTCTCTCCATGGACAAGTAAATGATGGACCATGAGAGCAGTTAAGTCAGTTCTTCCCACCAGGAAATGGAGAGCTTTACCTTCTGGATGCATTTAATTTACAATACTTTAAGGCCTAAAAATTTTGATTCAAGTTCAAATGGTATCTCTCGGTGGGCTGCATATTTGTTAAACTGGCTGTCAAGTTACTATAGTTAAGACACATTTTTAGCATTTAGGTCTAAAGTGTATTAACAAAACATGAGTTCTAAAGCTGGACTTCACAATTTATATCTACAATTTCATTTAATTATTTTAGATAAATGTTAAAAATATACATAGTGCAGTATCATATTTGGCATTACTTTGTACTAGTGACAAGAAAATTGATCAGTTCATGGATTGAATCAAACTAGTTTAAAATGAGTGTTATTTCATCAGTACTTCTGGAAACATGTTGATGAAAATAGTGAATAGTAATATCCAACAGAGAGGAAAGGGTCAGTACTTTGTAATAATGAATCTATTAGTGAGATAAATATGAACCATCTACTATTGGAAGATATTGGATTCCCAATACAGTGAGAACAATAATAGAGAAGAGATTAAAAAATAAAAAAACAAGTTTTGCCTGTGGTTTAAAAACACGCCAATAGTTTATGTCCCCATAACAAAAGGCACTATTCTTGTAATGTGATTTGCACTTTTGAAACAGTTTTAATTAACCAAACATTGGATAAGAATAATCCTTTTTAAAAAATGTAGTTTAAAAGAGGAAAAAATTGTAAGAAAAAAATGGACTGTTTTAAAATTCTAGCAATGACATGAAACCCTTCATTAACTTAATGTTTGTATGCGAAAGCTGATGCAATTATTTGAAAAGACAAATGATTTATCTCTTACTGGAGATTTTCAGTGCATTTATACTGTTTACTCTGTACATCAGAGTAACATTAAATGCTAGTAGATTTGCAACTGTTTTGTTACTGTCTCTTTAAGTAAGCAAACAAAATTTATATTCCAAAAAGCGAGGTTTTTCTGCTCACAGATGGACAGGCTTTGGGCCAGCTGCAGCCTACACTGCTCCTGTTCAGAGACACTACCCAACATCAATCAGCTGTCATGAAAAGAGTTGCACATAAAGCATTAAAGGATAAAAAGAAAGACACACTGGGGGGAGGGAAGGTGGAGAAAGGCTTAAACAAAATGCCACACATGCCAGCCAGCTAGTCTTTCCAGAAAGGAAGCCTCAGTAGCAGTGTAACAGCGAGGGGAAAAGTTCACGGAAATCTGACGTGGGGGTCGGGAAGGAGGTAAGTATATTCTGTATCTAATTTGGCAGGTTAGCAGTCCTAACCTAATTTGACAAGTTATACCTATAATCTTCTATTTGGTTTCCAAAGAAAACTGTTAACAAAACTGAGATGGAAATAACAAAGGGCACACTCCAATTTGGATTACCTTAATAATAACTGAAGATTATACTGAAGACAATGGATCAAATTATGCACACAAAAAAAATCAAGACTTCAGTTTTGAAAGAAAAAAAAAACAAACAAACAAATCCTTTAACATAAAATGAAGGTTAATTTTTGCTTTTTAATTACGGTCTACTTTCTCAACTCATAAACTGCATCACTGACTTATAATAATCTTTCCCTACATCCTCATCTGGGTAACCCAAAATCTATAATTATAACCAAAGAAATACATTAATAGTCATAGCCTATAGGTAATGTGCCTTATAGAGTAATAGTAAATCATGTATTTTAATGTTCCACCTTATTCCAGATGCTAACTGAAAGGGTGGTTTTCTTTTCATCTCTTCACTTTCATGGAATTATAGTGTATCATATAATTGTCAGGGCAAAATGCATTGAGAATTTATAATTTACTGATATAAATGGAATTCTATTCTGATTTGATCTCTTAAACTGCTTAAAGAACCATTTCTTAACATGAAAAAAAAAATCCTCCATTTACTAATTTTATCTGCAAAGATTGAGCCATATCACTTCGGAATTATCCTGAATACATTCAAAGTAATTTTCCTTACCATTTTCCAATTGTTGAGGTAAACATACATATTAATATAAAATAACATCGAAGCCTAGCCTATAACTCTCAGCAGTACATAGTGCTTTCAACACATTCCTTTGAGGTACTGTACAAATCAAAATCGCTTTCCTGAGTTTTTGCAGACAAAATGTTAAAAGAAACGAAGTGCAGAAATGAAGGTCCAGATTACCGTTACCCTGTTGTAACTGCTCTTAGTTTAATACTGTTGAACAGACAGGATTGAGGAATTCTGTTGCTCTTAGAATGGCAAAAAAATCTGGTTCTCTGTTTCTCAACATAACTGTTCATCTCTTTAGTCCAATAATGTTTGAAGTTAAAGCTCTTTATATTAGCACATGCCACCAATGTAATTGTGAGGCAAACAAAAAAAATAAAGCACCACTTCAGGCACTTGACAGCAAATAAATCTCAAGAACAGCAGAATGGAATCAACACACAGGGTTCATGTCCTTCTGAAATCAACCCACTTGCACCTTGCTCCTTGGTGAGTATTGTCTAGCTTGAACAGAACTGAGCATCAACATGTACTTTCTGCCATCTGTGGCGTTTCAGACCAGCAGCTCTTGTTTGATGCACTTTTCCTTCAAGTCTACCCTGACTCTTCAGATGCAACTTTAATACAGTCTTCTAAGTACCCTCTGCAATCTTAAACACTACTGAAAAGGATTCTAGTCCCTTATGTTACCATGTTTTGTGTGCGCCAACATTCTTTACAACTTTTAAGGAGTATTACGGACTGCAACCAAACATCTTGTTCCATTCAATATAAGTATCAAGCTCTTTTTGAGATATGCTAGGCTGAATCTTGCAGAAAGCATTTTCAAAGTCTTGGTATGTAACTGGTCTTAACTGACTGGGCATAATGGCTGAAAGGTCTGTGGTTGGCATTGTATGAAGTGGACCTACCACTGCTTCCTGACATAAACGAACCACATCCAGTCCAGAAAATCCTTCTGTGCGTTGGACAAGCAATGTAACCTCTTTGTCATTCAGACAGTAATTGTGCTGTGAGAGTAGCTGTACTATTATCTGGTGCCTTGCTGTGCTGTCAGGAAGTGGAATTAAAAGTCTTTTCATGAAGTACCTACGAAGAGATTCATCTATTTCTTCAGGTTTACTTGTGGCACATATTACAACTATTTGGTCCTCAGCAGAAGATAGCACAGTGTCTAGCTGCATAAGGAACTCTGTTCTCATCCGACTTACTGGACTATGCTCTTCACCAACTTGGGATGAAAGAAGAATATCAATGTCACTAACAAAAATCACTGATGGTTGGCGACACCTTGCCACCAGAAAGGAGGCATGAACAATTTTCTCTGCTTCTGCAATCCACTTTGTGACAAGACCAGAGCCAGTGATTTTGAAAAATGTGGCACCCAGCTGACTAGCTATACATCTGCCTAATAATGTTTTGCCCGTTCCCCGTGGTCCAAACAAAAGGATACTCCGAGGTAGCGCAGTCAGTCCAGTGAATGCATCTGACCTCAAAACTGGCCATAAAACCTCCTCTTTCATAACAGCCTTTACTAGATCTAGACCAGCAATGTCATTCCAGTCCACTGGTGGTCCCTGGTTAATAATCTCATTAGTTACAAGATCAATGAGGTGTGTATCAGTGTTCTTCAGCTGATCTTCTACAGAGTGGTTGGATGAGGTAGCTGCACGAATTCCCGGGCCTTGTAGAGGGTGAGGAAGGAGCTGCCTGTGCTCATCATTATGCTCATTCATTACTGGGGAGGAGTACTTCCCAAAAGATTCACTTGTTCTTGATCCCAATGAATTTTTAGCAGTACTGTAGGAAGGGGGTGTCAGAGCTCTAGTGGACTGAGTGCTGAATTTTCTTTGTTGTTCAGAGGGCATTAGCTGCTTTGTAGGCTTAAACGCTAAGGATGTTGTCTCAGCACTTCTATCAAAACCATTTCCTCTGTTTGAGTTTGAAATGCTGTTCTCGGGCATTCTGTACATTGGACTCTGTGTAGATCTCTGTTGGGCATAGCTGTAATTTCCATAACTGGAGTCTATTTCTCCTTGCCCTGCCATATAGAAAGCTTTCCTTTTCAGAGAACTGACTGAGCTATTACTCAAAGCTGATGGTGCAATAGGTGTCAAACCATGACTTTGATAAGTGTAGCCAGGTACAGTCGTTGGAGGCAGAGGTGTAGGAGCAGGAATTCCTGAAGGTAGGTATGCTGAAGGAGGAGGTGCACCACCTGGGCTATACCCAGGACCAACAGCAGTTTGGGGAGGGTAGCTAGCAGATGGATAGTTGTAACTGGAGAGGTTTGAGGTCCCATTGTAGCCAGGAACCAGAGCGGGTGGTGGTGGAGGTGGTGGTGGCTGTAACAGCCCAGAGCTATGTAAGGGAGATGGATGAGGTGATGGAAGTGCAGGTGCTGACTGGTTGCTGTAACTTGTATGCAAATATGATCCATTATATCCTGTAGCATATTCCTGAGATGAGAGTCCCGAATGAAGACTGGGTACTGTATGACTTCCACAAGTACTGCTAGCATAGCTAGGTTCTGCAAGATTGCTGGCCACACCAGGTGAACTCCCTAAACTGGCAGATACATCTGATGGAGGGAGAGCTGCACTTACTCCAGCTTTGCCCGCAGTAATAACATCTGCAACACAGTTCATTGGATAAACACTCTCCGAACTTAAAGAAGACTGCCATGGTTCACTTTCATTTTTTCGACCATTCACTAGTCCTGATGAAGCCTCAGCATAATTACTAAGGATGGGACGTTCAATAGGGCCTTCTAAAATCCCAGAATATTTTTCTGCATATTTTTTCAGCAAGTTAGAGGCAGTCAGTGCAGAAATATCATCATTGGCCCATGCATACTGATAGGTGCGCTGCAAGTGGCCACGGTATGCTTCTACTTTATGAGCTGGAGACCGGGTGGTTGAGGTTATATCAAAGTGTTGTTCTGGCCACTGTGCATGCTCCGGCGTCCACTGCATTTTCAAGCCTGCAGTTTTAAAGAAAACAAATACAGAAGTTACGAAAGAGACTGAGAAGTTTCTAAAGCTTTGACAAAGATTATATATAGTTGTCTTACGCTAATTATTAGTTTAACACCATAATATCAAAAATAACAGTTCACTGTTGTGTTTGCACTTTTAAACAGTATAAAATGCAAATGCAATACCCATATATGTATTTAATAGCAACTGAAATATTAAAAAAAAAGTTAACATGCAGTAAGATTAGGAAATATAAATCATCTGAATGTTAAATAATATTTTATGTGTTGCAGATAATTAAATAAAAATCTGTATGTTTTAAATGCTTTCAAGTGTGAAATGGTTTTTCCTTATGCGAGAAAGTCAACTATTCTGTCTTTTCACATCACAGTTTCAGTTTTATACTTTAACCAATATAAAAATATAAGACACAGCTGACAAATCACATCTAGGATACCTCTCTTATTTGGTACTGAACACCTAGTTAGCACAGTATAATGCACCCTGCGCAGAACAATATGACACAGACATTGCAGGTCATTCCATAATCCAACTCTCATCTAAAGTGGTCCACGACAGTTTCAAATCTGCTTCGTGGAGTGCAGCAAAGCAATCTCCCAGGCAGCGCTCCGTTGCTTTCATCACACAAAGCTTACAACTCAGTATGAATTACAACTGGTTCCTTTCTACCTCTCAGTTCTGTTGTTGAGGCTCTGGAAAAAAAAACAAGCATCACTTGCTCTCTTTCTCTCTACCCACCACCTCATTTTCCTCACAGCCTCCAGGGTATGGGGGGGGGGGGGTAGGGGGAATACCCTTAACGTGACTAAATACTGAATTCTAAACCCTAGAACTTCTCTGTAGCACAAACAAGCAGATATATAGCATGACAATTTTAAGTATTAAGAGGATACAGTTAGATTCCACTGTGCAATTTTCCACTGTTTGCAAGATGTGACTTTCTAATCCACAATACATACTAAGCACCAATTATAAGTTTTAAGCTATCTCTTTCATCAGTTCTTACCTGTGCATAGGAAGTACAACACAAGTTTTGGTATAGCTGCATCAATAGACCTCTTTACTATCTCTCATATTATCATAGGCAAGTTTCACAAATGAGCTAATGGCCTCTGGCATGGATTTTCTGATAAGGTGGGCTAGTCCAAATATAACATTTGTGGCGTTATCATCCTTTTGAATTATTACATTCAATCTGGACATCTCCTACTGCCTCTTGTTCTCTTCGCACAACCCCTCTAGCTCTTCATTGCCTGATGCTGGTATCACACATGGCCAGCTTAGCCTCACTAGTCTAAACTTAACACAGTACACAGTTTGGTAACAGAATGGCATGTTGATTCCCTCCCGACTCTATCTCCCTTGTTTGCAAAACCAGTGCACCAGACTCTGGAAGTTAATTAGCAGGATGATGCTGTGCTAATTGTGTTAATTTACAAGGTTTTAGTCAAAGAGAATCATGCCAGGGCTGGCACTGCTGTCATGCTTCCAACTTAATGATTTAGAAATACTCAAAACAAGGTGGGAAGGATTGCAGTAATTACACAATGAATGAATAAAGCAATGGGATTCATTTACAAATATGTGTTTTTGAAGTGGTACTAATCTCTGCATTCAAAATTTCTTTTTGTCAGTGCAGGAAGAGTACAATCTATAGGGTTTATACCCATTTCAATTTATAAATAGCATACTTTAATTAACAGAGAATAACAATTCTACTATATTAGTACAAATGTTGAAGACTATTTTTTCTTTCTTTGTCAACACATTGAACTTTGCTTGTGCGGATTCTAAAGATTTGTGTCCTGTATTTGTATTGATCAGATCTAAGTGCTATGACAAATAATGAAACATTTGCATTAATTGTCTATTTTACCGTATGTTCAGAGATACTGTATGAATAAATCAGTCTTCAAGTTAGTAATCTCTGGAAGATACACAGCGAGTTTCAATTTATATTGCATACAGGGGATAATTTTGGAATATTGTGCAGAAGTTTCCAGCAGGCACATAAATAAAACCACTTTTCAAAGCGGACTTACATGTGTAAGTCCGCTTTGAAAATGATCTCACAAGATCTACTCCCACACACTTACACCTATTTATTAAGCAATAATTTACATGCATATGTGTGAATATTTAAGAGTGTGTGTGCCGTCCAAACCCCTCCCCAACTCCGCTCCTAGGAATGCCTCTGCTCAATCCAAGTAAACTTATGCACAAACTGGACAGATGCACTAAGGTTTATGTATATATTGGGCGGGCAATTTTAGCAAAAAAAAAAAATTCTGGGTAAAACACTTTTTTACTGGTGAAAATGTTTTTGAAAAATACCCTCAGGGATGGTAACTTTCAGCAGACCATATAGGGCTAAAGTCTGCAGGTACAATGTGCATCAGCTGTAGGGATGTGAATCGTTTTTTAACGATTAAAATTATCGTCCGATAATTTTAATATCGTCTTAAATCGTTATAGAACATGATACAATAGAAATTCTAACGATTTATCGTTAAAAATCGTTAAATCGTGTTAGTGCGCACTAACTCCCGTTAGTGCGCACTAACTCCGAGTTAGTGCGCACTAACTCGAGTTAGTGCGCACTAACTGAAAATGATACAAATTGACACTTTCCAGGTCAGTAAAGGTCAGTTAGGAATGAATATGTGTTCCTATTGGCTGGCTGCCCTCTTATCTATTGATGTTAACCAGGTTCCCACTGAGGTGATGGTTGGGGGGATGGGAAATGGAAATGGAAACTCAGGAACACTAACAGAAAATGATACAAATTATTGACACTATCCAGGTCAGTAAAGGTCAGTTAGGAATGAATATGTATTCCTATTGGCTGGCTGCCCTCTTATCTATTGATGTTACCAAGGTTCCAACTGAGGTGATGGTTGGGGGGATGGGAAATGAAAACTGTTGGTAGTTGACAAAAAAAGTAATGTGATCAGTCAATATGACTAGAACCTGTGCCCTATTCCTGATACCAGGGGTGTTGTGATCTTCCTGCACTCAGTGCCCTATCCCTGATACCAGTCTGAGACAGCTCCCTCCCTGCATTACTAGTGAGAGGCTGGCTTCACAGACAGGGGGGAGCTGCCTGACCCTCACTCCTGACTTCCCCCATGTCCCAGCTAGTGAATGGTGTGTGGGTGAGGGGGGGGGGAGGATGGTGAAGTCTGAGGCTGCTCCCTCCCTGCATTACTAGTGAGAGGCTGGCTTCACAGACAGGGGGGAGCTGCCTGACCCTCACTCCTGACTTCCCCCATGTCCCAGCTAGTGAATGGTGTGTGGGTGAGGGGGGGGGGGAGGATGGTGAAGTCTGAGACAGCTCCCTCCCTGCATTACTAGTGAGAGGCTGGCTTCACAGACAGGGGGGAGCTGCCTGACCCTCACTCCTGACTTCCCCCATGTCCCAGCTAGTGAATGGTGTGTGGGTGAGGGGGGGGGGAGGAGGATGGTGAAGTCTGAGACAGCTCCCTCCCTGCATTACTAGTGAGAGGCTGGCTTCACAGACAGGGGGAAGCTGCCTGACCCTCACTCCTCCGGGGTATTGTGATCTTCCTGCACACAGTGCCCTATCCCTGATACCAGGGGTGTTGTGATCTTCCTGCATGCAGTGCCCTATCCCTATTAATACCAGGAGTGTTGTGATCTTCCTGCACGCAGTGCCCTATCCCTAATACCAGGGGTGTTGTGATCTTCCTGCACACAGTGCCCTATTCCTGATACCAGGAGTGTTGTGATCTTCCTGCATGCAGTGCCCTATCCCTGATACCGGGATTTGTGCAAGAAGATCCCAACACCCCCGGTATCAGGAATAGGGCACTGTGTGCAGGAAGATCACAACACCCCTGGTATTAGGGATAGGGCACTGTGCAGGAAGATCACAACACTCCTGGTATTAATAGGGATAGGGCACTGTGTAGTTGAAGATCCCAACACCCCTGGTGCCAGGGATAGGGCACTGTGTGCAGGAAGATCACAACACCCCTGGTGCAAGGGTTAGGGCACTGTGTGCAGGAAGATCACAACACTCCTGGTATTAATAGGGATAGGGCACTGTGTGCAGGAAGATCACAACAGCCCTGGTGCCAGGGTTAGGGCACTGTGTGCAGGAAGATCACAACCCTCCTGGTATTAATAGGGATAGGGCACTGTGTGCAGGAAGATCACAATACCCCTGGTATCAGGGTTAGGGCACAAGTTCTAGTCACATTGACTGATCACATTACTTGTTTTGTCAAGCTACCAACTGTTTCCATTTCCCATCCCCCATATACTGTCAGTGGGAAGCTTGGTAACATGAATAAATAAGAGGGCAGCCAATAGGAATACATATTCATTCCTAAACTGACCTTAACTGACCTGAAAAGTGTCAAATTGTATCATTTTCAGTTAGTGCGCACTAACTCGAGTTAGTGCGCACTAATCGGAAAAAACGATTTTTAACGATTTTTTAACTAAAAAATCGCGCCTAACACGATTTTCTTGCCCTGCCACACGATTTCTATCGTTAAGACGATATGGAAAACGATTCACATCTCTAATCAGCTGACTTTAGCCAGAATTATTAAAATGTTCTTAAGTGTAAGTGTGCTTCGTGGTTGTGCCAGTGCATGGACATATCGACAGGAAGTTATGCCTGCTCCGCAGCAGATATAACCTTTTTGTGTGTACATTTTATGTGCAAACTTTCAAACATCAAAAATATCCACGTAAATGCTTTCCCCATGTCAACTCTGCTCCCTGGAACACCTACCGCGAGTGCCAAAAAAAAGCCCATGCACAAAATCAGGTTTTGTGCATATTTCCCTCCAACCCTCTCCACCACTGAGTATCAGAAGGTGATTTATTATCATAATAACTTATCATAACTTAGACCCTAGTGAACTAGCTAATTTCCGCCCTATATCGAATCTTCCATTCTTAGCCAAACTCACAGAAAAGGTGGTTAACACCCAGCTATCAGAATATTTAGAAGATTACAATATTCTATATCCTTCACAATATGGTTTCCGCAAATCACGCAGCACAGAAACCTTGCTCATCTCCCTAACTGACCATATTATTATGGGACTAGACAAAGGACATTCTTTTCTTCTAATCCTTTTAGACATATCAGCGGCGTTCGATACCGTCAACCACGCCATCCTCCTGACTCGTCTATTAGACACAGGCATCTCAGGACAAGTCTACAACTGGTTCAAGTCTTTCCTTAGCGATAGAAGTTTCAAGGTCAGAATAAATAATAAAGAATCACCACCAACAAATTCATCACTTGGAGTACCTCAAGGATCCTCCCTGTCCCCCACCCTTTTTAATATATACCTCCTCCCCCTATGCCAACTATTAACAAGCCTCAACCTTATTCACTACATTTACGCGGATGATGTGCAGATCCTGATCCCCATAACGGAATCCATCACCAAATCTCTCTCGATCTGGAACAACTGCCTACATTCTATCACTAATCTCCTCAACAGTTTAAATTTGGTCCTCAATGCTAAAAAGACCGAACTCCTCCTCATTTCCGCCTTCCAAGATAACTATCAGTCACAGGCCCAACATAACCACGCCCTCTCTCATACTCAAGTTAGAGACCTTGGGGTTATACTTGATAACCGTCTTAACCTAAAGAGTATGATTAACACTATAACCAAAGATTGCTTCTTCAGACTACAGGTATTAAAAAGACTCAAACCCCTTTTATATTTCCACGACTTTAGGACAGTTCTTCAATCATTGATTTTTGCCAAAATAGACTACTGCAGCGCGCTCTTCACAGGATTACCCAACTCATCCATCAGGCCTCTCCAGATGATACAGAATGCTGCAGCTAGAATCCTGACAAGCACCAACCGGAATGATCATATTACACCCATTCTCCGAAATCTACACTGGTTACCAGTCAATTACAGAGTCCTTCACAAATCTTTAACATTAATACACAAATTCATCTATAATCTCCTTTATCTCGACCTTGAAATTCCATTAAAACTCCATACTTCTAACAGGCCAATGAGAGAAATATCCAAAGGAACGCTACAAGCCCCTCCAACCAAAGCCACACGACTCATCGCATCCAGGGACCGAGCATTTTCGACAGCAGGCCCAGCCATCTGGAACAACCTCCCTGCAGAACTTAGGCTGGAACCTTGCCTGCTAACTTTTAAGAAAAAACTCAAAACGTGGCTGTTCCGCCAAGCCTTCCCAGAACCCTGGGATACACATTAGGCGTTATCTACCCATGATTAATGGATCCTCCCCTCCTCTGAATACCTTGACAGCATGGATACCGACTCTAACATGTGGACTATCTCTAGTCTGGACTACCTCTAGTCCGGAATTTGTTTCTCTCCCTTTAACTTAACTTTATATTTCTCTTCTAGCTTCCTAAGCTTCCAAGTTCACAGTCCTCGTTGTAATGTAACTTTGTTTTTCTTCCTTTATCTAGTTATTTTACCCCTGTTCGATGTAAACCGTCCTGATATGGTATTTAACCATGAAGGTCGGTATAGAAAAATGTTAAATAAATAAATAAATAAATAAATAATCTAGGGTTTAAATCATTTTGAAAATTACCCACATAATGTCTTTCTTCTGTTACTGATAATGAATGAGTTGCAAGTTTCTTATGGGTGAAATGAGTGAGGTACATCACAAAACTAGACAAGAACTGAAATCTTCCTAAAACTGGAGCAATATGCTTTTAAAAAACTGTTTTTTTTCTAGACAGTTTACCTTTATTATATTTTAGGTTACAAATTTTAAAAGCAAATCACACTGAAAATTATCAATATCTTAAGACTTCTAATGTCAGGGGATTTATTGCAAGCCTTTTAAATAGAAGAGGATAATAATGTCTCAACAATGGGCTGCCTAAAACATATGTAAATTCATTAGTCTTTTAAATTATCTTTAAGGTACTTTTGTTGCTGTAAAGTTACTGAACAAGAGGCTTTAGTTGTCTTGGTAAACGTAGGAGCTTCAGTAGGTTAATAGCTTAGCAAATGCATGTAAGTGCCACGAACAAACTCAGAAAGTCATTCTGCTGCAAATGCAAAAAGTTAAAGTAAAATAGGGATCAGCGCCGTCTTTCCTTCTTGCGGAAAGCATAATTGAGGATACGCCAGTAAAGTAGTTAATGAAGATGCTTTGGGCATAATGTTATTACTACACCGTAAAAGGAAAGCTGTGCTTACAGGAAATAATAAAAAAAAAAAGACGGCTTTAAACTTGCAGCTCTATTTGATTTAATAAAATGCATTTGTCTACATTTGCACTACTTCTGAAAGTAAAACAAAGATACTTTTGGAAATGCTCTTTTAAATTTTCCCTACACATAAATTCCAGGTTTTGTTAATTATCAGCTTTAAATAAATATAATTTTGCATGAAAAGGCAGGTCAAACATGTTGTAGGCAATAATGTTTTATTGAACTACTTTTAATATATTTGTAACTGGCTTTCCAGAGCTATAGTCCTTCACTGTGTCAGTGCAAAGACCAAATGGATTAACATGGCAAACAAACTACTATATTCAAAATGTTGCAATACGTATATCAAGAAAACAGCATTAAAGTGTAAGCTTTCTCATTTTGGATGGAAATATCTGAGTGAGTTACATCTATATATTGCTAATCTTTATTTTTAGCATGGTTCATATTCACCAAAAATATGTATTTCAAATAATTTCTGCATAGAGCATTGAATTTCTAATCTGATTGTTTTTAGAGATGTGAGAAACGGTTTGATGTGAACACAAACTAGGTGGATTTTATTCTATATTGAACTTTTTTTTAAAAATGAATGTTTTCCCCAAGAACCATAGAAAACCACATCAAATTTTCAATAGTTCTGTTGAGGATTTTACCAATAGGAGCCCTGTTTCTTTAAAAGAGGTTTTTAAAACAACTAATTGGAATCTTGGATCTTCCATGAGTTTGACTAAAAATCCTCGTTATTATTTATTTAAAAATAGATTCTATGGCTTCCTTGCACTTGGCGTTCACAAATAAGTAGTTGTTATATTTGTATTTCACGTTTTTGCCAATAATCTGAAATACATATAATAATTAATATACTTATAAAAGGCAAACAAAATACTATTAAACATCAATTGAAAAATCTAAAGAAAGCATGTAGTCCTTTTCATTTGCTTCTTCCAGTACTTGACAAATGGCTTTCTTTGGAAATAGGTTATTTAATCATTAGCAGATTCTTTGCGTTAGGCAGCAAAGGAAGTATTATTTATGGTAAACTCTGCTTCCACCCTAGAATTTCTGGTTGACCTCCCCCGCTTTAGGTGGAGTGATTTGGAAAAGGTTGGTGTAAGTTTTGCCCTGATACAAAACCTTACATCAATTTGGCACAGGTGTGTACCCCATAAAACCTAATGGCGTGGACTCATCCCTATACAAGAGTGAGAAAGCCACAACTGTGCTGGTGCTCTGCATCCAGATACCAGAATGGCAGCCTAGGGAGAAAGTGCCGAGGCTGGGGGTAGACTGGCAACCATAAAATTAGTGTGGGCTGGTCTGCCCACCAGCATCTTTTTGGCACTTTTTTCTTGAGAGCCCATTTCCCAGGTCGTGGCCCGTGCATTTCCCTTGACCCATGCCCGCTGTGGCAGGATGTGGATTTGAGTGAGGTGAGCTCAAGTTCTGGCTTTGCTCCAGCTGTAGCATTCCTTTTTGGCTCCTGGACCCGGTGGTGTGAACAGAGGGCCTCTGTAGGTATGAGCAGTTGCTTGGGTGCCTGCCTGGCAATTAATCATCTAAAATAAATAAATAAATAAATAAATACAAATTAGAGCATGTATGATTTTGCACAAATGGGCTGCAGGCTATTGATCCAGTGCAGGAACCTGTGGGAGCTCAGGTGGTCGGCGAGAGGTGAGTTTGTCAGGGCATGGTTGTCCTGGGTCTCCCTGCTAGTCAGTACCCCAGAGTGTTGAGAACTTTGCACAGTTTCTATAGTTTGCTGCTTCTTGGCAAAAGGCACAGTTGTGCAAGCAGTCAATTTGCCACATATTTATTTATTTATTTATTTATTTATTATTTTTTATATACCAACATTTGATCTCAATTGAGATATCACACTGGTTTACATTCAGGTACTGAAGGTATTTCTCTATCCCCAGAGGGCTTACAATCATATGGTTGTGAGCAGCCGAGAGCCCAAATAATGAAGACATATGCCCTGCCATGTTTCCCTCTTCTCCTCCTCTCCTTGATGAATGCAAGGTCGCTGACTTCACCAGGAGTGATGGCAGATTCCATTATGGCACAGACATTCTAGGGTACTTCAGTCAGCAGAAGTCTCTGCTTCTCCCTGTTCTCTGTGTCTGAATGGTGGGTATGGCACTCAGGAGGCATGAGATAGGATATACATGCTCGATTTGGCATGTCAGCTCTCAGCCTCCGAACAGTTCAGTTCAGTTGTGCCAGAGAGAAGCATAGGTGTGCCAACATTCCCACAGCAGGGCTCAGAAGATGTACTAGGACCTTACAATGTCTTGGGCTGAGAGGTCTTTCGCGACAGTCATTTGGAGTGGGAAACTGGTGCCTATTTGGTAACTGAAAAATGAAGGATGCATGAACTCTTGTGGTTGACTTTAGAAGTGTTATTGTGGGTTCCTGTGAAGAGTCAGGGGGACAATTCCCCATCCTCATGGTTGCCTAGTAGGTCATGACCTCTTTGAGACTGCCCTCCAGCAGAGACCAGGGCCAGTCCTGACCCTGGCAAGCTATGTGCTTGCAGCCCTCCATCCAGAAGAGGGAATGTGGCTGCCTCATATTGCTGTATGTGGGTATGTGGCTCAGAAGCGGCCATGTCAGAGATCAGTCACAGCATCTTCTATCCTGGCTGCGGGTCTGGCAAGGCTGATTAGGGGCTGGATTCAGAAAAATAAAGAGATATGTGGAGTTTTAACTTGCATTCCAGCCCCTTTCCCCTTGTTTGGCCATGTTGTTTGGGGATTAGTCCCATGTGAGGCTGGGTCAGATGCTTCCGGTCCTATCCAGTGGACATTTTGGGAGGCAATAAGGCCAGCATGTGGGGTGAGGGGGGTGGGAAGGGTCAATGGTGTGATTTGAGCCATCTGAGTGCATTGGGACATGTCCTTCCCAGCATCACATTACTGGAGGGGGCAGTGAGAGGTTGTCAAGGATTGGAGCTTTGCAGGTGGTCATGCTGGAACTGGATGGAGACCTGCCTAGGGAAGCAGCTGTGTTCCAGCCTTGCCTGGATGGTTTCCAGGGCCTTGTGGTGGTTGCAGATGCAGATCCTGGGGGAGTGCAGGTATGTGGGGTTTGCAGGACTGGGCAAGAGCTTAGCTGTACTTGATGGGATGGATGCTCATGACTTATTTTGCAAATGCCCACCACCCCACTCTGCCAAATTTGCGTTGGGGTTGGATTGCTGTGCAGATCTTGTTGGCGCCGGGGCACTGGGGCCCATGGCAAAGGGAGCATTTTGTTTGCAAATGGGGCAGCTATCATTACAGGAAATAAGACAGCTTTAAACTTGCAGCTCTATTTGATTTAATAAAATGCATTTATCTACATTTGCACTACTTCTGAAAATAAAGCAAAGACACTTTTGGAAATGCTCTTTTAAAATATCTTAGCACGTAAATTCCAGGTTTGATTAATTAATCAGTTTTAAATACAATTTTGCATAAAAAGACAGGTCAAGCATATTGTAGGCATACTAGGCAATAACTTTTATTGAACTAATTTAACATATTTGTAACTGGCTTTCAAGAGCTATATTCTTTCATTGTGTTAGTGCAAAGACCAAATGGATTAACATGGCAAACAAACTACTATATATTTAATACAAGGAACATTTCTGCTTTCAGAGCAACCCCATGCTAGCCATGGTAAATAAGGGCATCATATGGTGGCAGTGTTTTACTTCAAAGTCTGTCTCCTTGGGGAGACAGAGTAGAAAAGAAAATTTGATCTGTAGGATTAATTTGCAGTCAGCCACACATTTTTCTTAACTTTGCATGCTGCAGATGGCCATCTTGGTAAGGGCAAAGGCACTTGGATAACATCTTAACAAAGCCAGGCTGTTCCAAATTTGTGGTCATCGCAGAGAGGATGAATAGGCCATCTTGCTTTTTATCTGAGGGACTGTGTCTTGAAAAGGCTTATTTTGAGTATATCTTCAACAGAAATGAACCTTCCTCGTAAGCCAGGGTATGTTGGAAATGATTTCAAATTTGCTAGTTGTTACCCTTGTTGATACTTGCACTATACAAATGAGAGCTTCCTTTGAAGCTCATGAGAGTAAGATGCATGGGCATCAAGATGTGATTGGAAATTCTTTTTAATCAGGTCCCTAGGCATAATCACGATTGGGCAGGATATGAACACACAATGGTGGCAACCATTTAAGAGATGGACATACATGATCATGCTGGATATGTGAGTGGCCATCTGTACTAAAGGCATGGACAGCTTTGGTCAGATCACCAGCTGACATTAAAAATATATATATTGCTAATTAGAGATGTGCATTCATTTTAAACGAATTAGACAAATTTCAACAAAATTATCTAATTTGTCATGGTTCAGGAGCACTCAAAAACAAAATAAAAGTTTCCAAAAGTTTGGAAAAATTTGTATTTCAAGTTAGTACACGCTACTGTTAGTGTGTGCTAACTATGGTTAGCATGCAGTCACATGAAATTCGGGAACCACAAAAAAAAGCCACCCCTGAACCACGGAAAAAATGAAATTACCTGCGGGGGACCCGAACCAAACCACAAAATGCAAAAAACAAAAATATACATCTCTACGCTAATGCCCTGTTGGGAATCCTGGCCGTGGATGACCGCAGCCAGGTTCCCCTACCTTGACCGGCAGATGCCGGCTTCTGCCTTCCTCCACGGTGCCTCCGGGTAGGATGCTCCAGGCTTCTGCTACGGCGTTCTCTCCACAAGGGAAACGCCGCTGACTGCATCCAAGGCTCCTCCCCCTTAGGCACACACACGCAGCCTAGCCGGGAATTTAAAGAGGCCGCGGCGGAAAACTTCAGCCCGGCCCCCAACGCTTACATCATTGGCTGGGGCTATTTAAGCCCACTTTCTGCATCCCTTCCTTGCCTTGGCAACAGGTCAGCTTGTGAGAGTAGCTAGTTGCCTGTTCCTGCATTCCAGTCTCCATTCCTGTGTTCCAGCTTGTTCCTGCCTCCGTTCCCATGTTCCTCCTTGTTCCAGTGCCTGCTCCTGAGTTCCTGTGTTCCTGCTCCCATGGTTCCGCTCCTTCTCTTGTTCCTGCCTTCAGTTGTCTCCTCAGTTATGACTTCGGCTTGGATTCCTGATTCTTCTGTCTTCTGCCTGTCCTGACCTTTGGCGTTTTCTCTGGCTTCTGCTTGTATTCTGCCTGCCCTGATTTCTGGTCTGGTTTATTGTGTTGCATTGCTGCTGCCTGCCTTGACTCCTGGACCGTCTCTGTTCTTCTGGATCTCTGCCAGTCTCGACTCTGACTACCTACTGGACTTCCCTCCGCCAGGAGACCTCCACCTAAGTCCTACCGGCTCCAGCACCCAAGGGCTTAACTTGCGGGGAATGAGGGCTGGTAAAAGTGAAGTTCCTGACAGGTCTCCTGGTCCTGCATCACCTCCTGGCTACAAGAGCCACTAGAGGGCCTTCCCTCAGTGGATCCACCAGCTCTCAAGCCAGCACAAGGATCCACAGTTTCAAAATTCCCTTAACATTTGCAGGATACCATAGACAGCCTCCTTTTAAAATTCACATCATGTAACATGTGTAGGTAAGATATACAGGTGCAATTGGAAATTATCCTTGATCTTGTCAGTGGCACCCAATATTATTTGAGTATTCTTTTATTTTGTGCTGCATCTCCTTGGCCCATGTTTGCATCTCTGGGACATTTAAGGATCTCTGCTTTCTTAATACCATCCAGAGAATAGTACATAAGAACTTAAGAACATGCCATACTGGATCAGACCAAGGGTCCATCAAGCCCAGCATCCTGTCTCCAACAGTGGCCAACCCAGGCCATAAGAACCTGGCAAGTTCCCAAATATCATTTGTGCTGCACCCCAAAATAATTATAGGCCCACAATATTTTCTCCATCAGTGCTAAATAAGAAGGTAGATGAACTATAGTGAATGTACAAGAGTTTGAAATAAAGGTAATCCACTTAGACAGCTCTTTCAATAATGCCATTCTTTTGTTTTTGCCTCCTTTACAACAAGGTCTAATGTTCTAGGATCAAACTTCTTATTCATTGAGAACAGGACTTGGGGTGGTCTTTGGTAGAATCATCAGTGTCAGCAACATGATCAGTCTCTAGATCTTGATCTGATCACATAGGTTGTGAACTCTGGGATTCTTTGAACTTTGGTATTCCTTGAACATGCCTTTAGTGGGAGAGGCTGTGGACCTCTCTGTAGGTTCCCCCTTTTATTCTTTAAAATATTTGAAGTATCTTCTATTGTCTCAGCAATTTGTTCCATTGTCTCATATAAGTTCCCATCCGTAGCTACATCTAACTGTTCTACAGTTCTGGCCGATTTAGTGGGAGATAATACCCAGTCATTCCTCAGCTCCATCTTTATCCTCATTTATGACAATTCTCGCAGGTGAGCAGGTGCCTTCATCAAATTTCACATTGCTATCACTTGGTCTGTTCTAGGAAGTAGACATCTGTATCACTGGCTTCATAGAGTAGCTTGCCCCTCTGGTTTTGCTGCCCATATTGAATGAGGAGTGTCTTTTTCAAGGTTCATGTGTGAGTCTGGCAGACAAATTTCCTAGGTGAAGCTTTTCTGCTTGTATCTTTGTTGCCAGCTGGTTCTGTAGACAGTTTGCAGTTACATGATGGTTCATATTCAGTAGTAGCATGCTACTCACTATCACCTTTGGTATTTAACAACTCTTCTTCTCATTTACACCATTATGATTGCAGGTGGGGGAGCAATGGTCTGATGTTTGTCACCTGAAATACATTGGAGCTGCTCTCTGGTCTGATGATTGTTACCTAGAATACATTGAAGTTGCTCTATGTCCATACTTTCCTACTTTGTGGCCATGCAGAAGGGTCAACATTTTCTCTATACCTCCCTTTATTGCTTGTCTATTCCATATACCTCTTGAGTTCATCCTATGTTTCAATTTTGCATCTTGAAAAGAAAGTCTTTATGTATTCCAAGTAATCATTAGGGATGTACATTCGTTAGAACTGAAATAGGAAATGACAATGAAATTTCCAATTTATTTTCATTTTATTTTCAACATGAAACATTGAAATTACAACAAAAGTTTGTTGGTTTTCATGTTTTGTTTTGAAAATAAAAAAAACAACTCCCTGTTGGGCCTAGGCATGAGGCCGGGGCCTTGCCTAAGGCCCAAATCAGAGGCCACAGCATATGCTCGAGTACGACTCCGGGGACTTGACCTAGGCCAATGCTTGATGCCGAGGCCTCAGTCAAGACCCAAGCAAAGGTCCAAGCCCCAAAAATTTTACCAGGGCCAGGAAACTTTCCAGCCTCCACTTTACTTGTCTGATGGGGATCAGTCACTGAGGTCCAGGCACTGACCAATGCCGGGGCCCAGCCCAGATGCCAGATCCCAAAGCCTGGGCCTCCACACACCCATAGTGGCGCCCTCCACTGAGGAGGAAGGCATCAGAGTGAATTAACTCCAGTGTGTCCCTAGAAAACACCATCATTTTAAAGAAGAGTACATTGGCGTATGAGGCCTGGGCTCCAGCCTCAGGACCTGGGCCTTGGCATAGGTTGAGGCTCAGGTATCAGGATCTGGCCTCTGGCTCTTTTATGGACCAGGATGTCATCGCACTGCAGAGAATGTTTTACCCAGGATTCAAGAATCAAGTTGCAGGATAACTTGAGGGTGAAGCTTTTTACTACCCTGTGTCCTAGATAGCGGAATGTGTGAAGGGAGTTTCCTTCTACTACCTAACCTCCAGTAGCATGATGTTTACTGAATAATTGCGAATTGAAATTCAGCAGGCAAGGGTGTGGTCACTCTATGGGTATTAAAGAAGTTAGATGGTGTTTGTTATTTCAATTATTGATTTTGTTGTATGCAATTAACCTATGCTGCGGCCATATACTTTCAATAAAATCTTCTCTTTCTCAAATACAGTGTAGGAAAGAATTTTTTTCACAGGTCCAGTGAGAAAATGGGCTTGGATAATATATAGGCTAGGTGAGGAGAAAGTGAGTTGTACCTGTCACAGTTGTGGTAATCTTTGTTGATAAGTCTCGGACAAGTCTTGACATGCAATTGTTACCCCTTGTGGTGTTTTTTGTTCATGTATTATTGCTGTTCATAGGCAGCTCCATTAATTCTTTTTATTGCTCAGTTTATGACACAAAAGAAAATTCCAAACAGTCCTATATGTTTTCAGAATTGTTACTTGAATTTGAAGATACATTTTATCCTTATGTAATTACTAGGGATGTGAATCGTTTTTTGACGATTTAAAATATCGTCCGATATATTTTAAATCATCAAAAATCGTTAGAGGCGCGATACAATAGGAATTCCCCCGATTTATCGTCAAAAATCGTAAATCGGGGGAGGGGGGAGGGGAAGGGGGAGGGCGGGAAAACCGGCACACTAAAACTCACTCCAAGATGAGATTTGGACAATGTTCTCTCCACCTAGCTTGTTGTTGCCCAGGTAGAGTGTCCATCAAGCTAGGTGGAGAGAACATTGCCCAAATCTCATCTTGGAGTGAGTTTCCCCACTCCGAAGGCCATCAAATCTTCACAAGAGACCACTGTTCTGTTCGTACGTCTCACGTTGAATGTGAAAGTGGCCCCCAACCCCCTACACTAATACCTAATCCCCACCTCGAGTTACTAGGTGGGCCTCTCATAGGGATACAAATACCTGTCTAGGGAAGAGACACTATAGCAAGTCTGTCTCTCTCTCTCTCTCTCTCTCTGTCTGTCTGTCTCTCTCCCTCCTTGTGTACTGATATAAGCTGTTTGGAATTGTCGTGGACCGCGATAAACCTTTACTGGCCTCTAGCGCACAATGTAACGCGAATGAAAGGGTTGTAGCTATTAGCCGCGCTAACACTGCAGCTGTTTCGCAGCACACGATAACTGTTTCCCGCTTTACATATGCTCCGCCCCCTGAATGACAAATTTGCATTCACAAATCACGTTAACGGCTGTTAGTGCGATTTGCAAATTTATCTCCCGCGGTAACTCCTTGGAAAATGACCCCCTAAGTGTGAACATGCCCAATTGCATTCAGGACTCCCTCTGGGTATAACAGCCAATCACACCCAAGGGCTCCCGCTATGTGTACAACTGCATCCATTCACTTCCAGAGCTCCTTCTCCAAGTGTTACTGCATTCAGTCATATCCAAGACTCCCTCCCTGGGTACAACCAATCACCCCATGGTTCCTTCTGGGTGATAACATGGGTCCATCCAACCCAGCAGATGAAAAAAGACAACACTTTTCAAAATCTCAAATTTAAGAAGTCAAGTTCAAATAAATCAGGGGGGAAATCTGAGCTTCCAGATTCCAAATTGTCCAAAAGATAATCAAGTATCTGTTCTTGAATGTGGACTTTGAAACAGATCCACTTGGAATGAGAATGAACAAACACATATTTGTTGATAGCATAATGTGCAGCATTCATGCAGTATCATTAGATTTTAAACATTGCTAATCAGACTGTTGCAGTAAATCTGAAAAAAATGCATCCTGCCAATTGACAATTAATCAACTTCAGTGTTCAAAGATTATCACATCAAAATTGTACCTTAATTTTCTGCAAATTATTTTATCCACAATTATCAGGAAAAACTATAAAAGATAATATTCTTGATGATTTTTGCTGCCACCCCGGAATCATAAAACAAAACAGGGTCCTACATCCCTGGGTAACATATCCTAAAACATATACCACCATCAGGGTTTTGTGTACCACTCAAGCTCCATGCTGGGTACTTAATTCTTCTATCACTTGGAAACCCTATCCAAAAAAACAATACAATCTGGCTCTGCCACCCAAGCTGTGACATAATGAACAATTGTACTACAGATTTCAAGGGGTGAGCAAAACAATTGAATGCCCCATAGGCATACATTTATCAGAACAGTACACTACCAAATTCCTGAAACTAATCAAATGGAAAATTATCTTGATTAACAGACAGCTACTGAAAAATGAATTCAATGTCTTGTTTTGGCCATCAAAGTATTCTATCCACTCTAGCTGAGTGCTACCATACTGTTTAATTTTAAAAGTCTTGCGCATGCCAAAACCGGAAGATACACACGTATTTTAAAAGGCCCACAGCAATACGCATATCTCCCATTACATGCACAAAAATCTTGTTGCCAAAAAGGGTTGGGGCATGAACGGGCCAGGTCTGTAGCATGAATCTGGCGTGTAAGTATTTAGTGCACAAGCGCACACCAGAGTCCCCTACTGTGTAACTTTACTTCTGCTATAGATGGCGCGTAAGTCATGTAACAAAAAATATGCTAGTTAGCCAGGTTTTAAGGGTCGGGGTAATAGGGTGAAAGGGAGGCAAGTTAGCTAGGTGGATTAGGAAGTCCTCTTTACTGGTGTGAACTGGGAGCAAACTGGAAAAGGGGCTATTGTGTCGATGCGCGTAGCTTCTAAAATTCCCTCCACTTATGCGTGTGAGGCGGCTTTTCTGCACATATGTATGTGTCAATATAAAATCACGTGCATATATGCACATATAGCCAATTTTATAATGTGTGCATATACGTACATATATGTGCGCATATTATAAAATTGCCATATCTTGTGTGCGCACTGGCGAATGCATGCACATGTGTACCTGCACATGTGTCTTAAAATTTACCTCATAGTGTTGAGAAAGTTATACTAGGATGATCACAGTTTCACATGGAACAAAATTAAGAGAATATCCTTCTGTATATGACAAGTTAAGGATCAACCACTCTTTAATGGACTCCTTCTACAGGACCACAGCCAAAGGAAATAATCTTATCTTGATAAAAAAAAAAGTGTGCTAACTCCACTGCCACCTGATTGTTGTACTTGTATTTCACATTTTTATCAATAATCTGAAATATGCATTTTAATAAATATACTCACAAAGGCAAACAAAATAATTTTTGAATTTATTTGATTTATATTCTGCTTTTCAATACTTCAAAGTGGATTACACTCTGAAGAGAGCAGCAATATGTTTATATCTTCATTTGGATTTGCTTCCTCCAGTAAGCAAATGACTTTACTTGGAAACATATAGAGGCCAGTATTCAAAACTTGCCATTTAAGTAACTTGACCGGATAAAACTTATCCGGCTAAGTTACACGGTATATTGGTCCTGTAATGCAAAGGGCTGTAATGACCTATCACACTATCCAGTTGGAAGATAACACCAAATCTAATTCAGGACATTCATTTATACCCATCCAGGACACAATTTTCTACATCTTTCTCCTGTTGTCACTCCCCTTTCCGTTTAACCCCACAAAGACTGGAAAACTATCACTGCAATAATCAGAATATCTTAAATGCAGTGATCACTGCATGTTTTATTTACAACTCAGACATCATGGCAAGAGACAGTGAGTACCTATCAGAATAATGACTCTACATCTAGTACTCCTCAACTATATGATGGGCTGGTGGAGAACAAACTTGGGGACTTTGCCTCCCCAGTTAACACTGAGTCCCTGGACCTCCAGAAGCCTCCAGCTAGGGGTGGATTTAAGTTGGAAGCTCTCACAGGAAATGGTGGTGGGGTGTGGGGGGGTTTGGAGAGGACAATCCCCTCAATTGTATCTGTTCAGTTCTTCCCCTTTCAAAGTGAACATTCCTATCCCCTCCTCTCCTCATCTTGGCTTTAAGTGTGTGCCAGCCCAGCAGTAACAGCAACTAGAGAAATTCAGCATGGGACCTCCTGCAGTCATCACATGCTGACAGGCCCTGATGCCCCCTCCTCCTGCATGCTCTTCCACTTACCATGGAAATTCCTGCGCAGGGTGGGGTACTGCGGGGCCTATCAGCGTACAATGCTTGCAGGAGATCCCACAGTGAATATCTCCTGTTGGTAGTATGGGGCTAGCATGCAAATGCAGGCCCAGGTACCAGCAAGGCAGCATTGTGATGCTCCTACGCCTATAAAAATCTGATTCCTTATGCAGTTACCTATGTTTAAATCTGAGCCTGCTGCCAGCAGCCAATAAAAGCTTGGCCCTCCATTGCCAACTTGTCCTCCAGAAGGGACCACAAATCTTAACTCTGTAAGATGACTGCAGGAGAACACATGCACCTTCCCCCACTATTTGCCCCTCCCCCACCAGACAAACCAGCTTAAGGTTCTAAATGCAGCACTTAGCCCCCCCAAAATCTGCAGATGAAATAGGGCCTGAGTTTGTCAGTACTTTGCAGAAACCAGAAAGGGAACTACTCAAGATGGCTAACTCCATCTTTCCCCATGCCAATCAGACCACTGAGGCTGAGAGTTTGTGGTGGACATCACCCTGAAAAGTGCATGGAAATCAACAGAGCATCCTCCATATGGGGAAAAATTATGCAACTCTGATGTACCAACTGTCCCTGACCATCCTCAGGTGATGCCATGGTTACTTTGAGCAGGGTTTCTGACACTATGCTAGCCCAGGAACTCTGGCACTAGCACTCTCACCAAAGACACATGCCTCCAATGGACATCCACAATGAATAATCAGTTGTGGATTTTTAACTCTTCCAATATTTAGTAAAAATAAAACAAATGGTATTTGAATATGGATAATTAAATAGTAAAACAGGAATAATTTACTGTTATGTTTATTAGCAGCTTATAGCTCAATATTCTACTTTAACAGCAAAGCAGTTAACTGAGTGTTAATCTGCATAGTAAAACTCAGAAAGGGCTATTGCCCTTTAAATATGCCTTGCTATTTATAACAAAATTGCTTTTAAGACAATTCAACATAAGTAATATGCTAAAAAGGCAGATATGAAAATGCTTCAGCTTTCTCTCTCTCTGTTTTTTTTTCCAGACAACATTATTATCCATTTCTTTTCTATAATTCTGAACATTTTGATTCTGTTTGGATTGAGTGTAGAGCAGTGATCAAAGCCAACCATTTTATTATTGAAGTTCACTTACTAAAATGACAATCAATACACTTTTCTTCTGTCAGTACTTTTCAAGATGAGATTTACAACACAAACTAATCATTATTAAAATTTCATATACCCGGTATGACAACTCAAGAATGTCTGGGATTGCTCATATTCCACAGAAAGGCTTTTTTTTTTTTATTACAAGCCTACACGAAGCTTATTTTAAAAATGAATGGAAGGTATTAATGAAAATATTTTATTTATTAGCCTTGCTAAGCGTTTTTGTACACCACAACATTGAGAGCAGCCTAGTGGTCAGTGCAGTGGGCTAAGAAACAAGGATGCTCCTTGGGACCGTGGGTGGGTCACTCCACCTTCCACTGCCTCAGGCACATCCAGGAAGCCTAACTTTGAAACCTAATCACAGCACTGTATTTGTGCACAAGTGGATGTTTGGAGATCAACCCTAATATTTTATAAACTGTGCAGGAGATTGCTGCAAAGCTTGTAAAATATAGTGTAGTTCTGCACTAAAAGTTTGCGTGGATGTTTCTGTACATGCGAATAATTCTAATGCAAGAAAGTGCTTTTCTACCAATTATAAACATACATGTGTATATTTTACTCACAAAAATAAAAATAATGCAGAAAAACCCTGAATGATATGCAAAGGCACGTATTTTATAAATAAGGTCCTTTGTTTTCAGTTTAAACTGATTTTCACCCATAAATTCCCAGATTTTTCCAAAAGTGACAATCTGTTTAAACCAATTTTCACCCTAATTTAAGGCTGACTAAAGAGCAGCTCCAGAGCTGCAGATGCAGCATGTCAAGGCCCTCCAGCAACTGCTGGAAGCCAAAGTGGGCCAAAGCACTTGCAGCATTTAAAGTCCTGCACCCCCACCCAGTGAAAACGCTCACCCTCCAGTGCCACAGATGTGGTGTTTCAAGTCCTGCCTCCCCTTCCCCGTCTAACTAAGTAGTCAAAGTGCTTTTTTTTTTTCTAGGAATTTATCAGAATTTATTTTGACAAGGACAAAAACAGGAGAAAATCAATGGGAAAAATGTGACTCATTATTCTGGGTAAATATTGGAGTTTATTTTGGTGAACAGTTACCAGGACAATAAAAACAATGTTAAGTAGATTCTCCTACTCACCCAGTCAGCAACATCCCTATCTCTACCCCGTCCCCTGCTTAGTATGTCCCTGTCTCTTCTCACACCCTGAAAATAATTTATCTCTCTCCTCCTCCCCACTACGAAAGCATTCATCTTTACTATGGGTGGCTCACATCTTTCCACTGATTTTCTCCTGTTTTTGTTCTTGTCATAATAAATCCTGATAAATTCCTGGGAAAAATTTAAAAAATAAAAACCAAAAATGAAGGTCCCTGTTTATAAATTATGCACATATACTGTTGTCAAAATACATTCTTGCGTGTGTACTTGAAATCATCAGTTTTTCTCTTTCTCTGCCAGTTTACCTAGTCCGTCTCGAGTTCTCATAGACCCTCTAGCACTTCACCCTAGTTTACCCAGACCTCCCACCCAGAAATTGTAATCAACTGATAAGTCTCATTTCACTTGTGCTAGTCAAATACTAATTATTAAACAATTGCAAAAATAAGTTCACTAATTTATTCATATATAATCTCATTAAATAGCAACTTCCATGCATACTTCTTGACCCCACTCCAGAACACCACTAGAATGCCCCCTTTGTTGCACCAGTAAAATATACACTTGAAACTGAACATATGTGTGTATTTTCAATGTTTATAAAAATACTTACAGGTGTATGCATGTTACTTATACACATGTATGCTATTTTTCCATGTGGAACTCCTTGGAGAATTTACTCATTAGACTGTAAACCCTCTGGGGACAAGGAAAATACTTACTTTACCTGAATGTAATTCACCTAGATGGTACCATGAAAAGGAGTAAGCTAAATATACAATATATAAAATAAATATACAATAATAAATAAACCCCTCACAAATCTGCAAGTATGTAACTGGTTAAAAAGTGTTTTCTGCATTTGCAGGTTCAAACTAGTATATAACAATTATCTAATTTAAATAGTCAAATGATTATTCCTTTTAAATCACACTTATATACATTATGACTACATATTACAATGTATTTACTGCAAATTACTTTTTCATTTTTTCACTTTTGGCTTATTTGCATAAAACAGCACTTTCAACAATCATGAAAGCATATCTGGCCAAGTGCTCTTTAGCAGACACAGTTCATATGCTCGCGCAACAAAACCCCAATGAGACAGAGTTAGATAGACAGGTGGACAATTTAAGCACAGGGAAAATAGACTGAATATGGTTTCTAAGAAGCAAGTAAGAATAAAGGCTATTTGTTAGTATTAACAAACTGAATATATTTGACTTGTGCACATCATGAACTTTATTTACTTCTTTAATTCCCTCTTCTCATTACCTATAATACCACCAAGCATCCTAACAAGCTAAGATGAAATGAGTTATCAAAGTCAAAAGCACGGAGAATGTATTTTGTTCTGTGCAGTAAATATTCCCTAAATACTCTACTGTAAAATTGATTTCTTAGCCTACATTGTTTCTGCTCTCAAAACCAGATAACTGATTCCTGACAAGGTCTGGCAGTTTATTTTTCTACCACAAAGGTTTAAACTACCTTATATAAATAGCAATATAACAATGGAGTTACAGTGATTGTACAGTTGAAAAATGGAAACTATTTATGATTTTGAAAAGTTCATGTCCTAATCCAAATGAAAAAGTATGCCATAAAATACCAATAAGCTAGACAATTAAACACTTACTAAATAATATCATCAAACTTCAAAAATATACAAAAACAGATGATATATATATATATAACATAATATTAAATATTTCAAGAAACCATTTAATGAAACATTAAAATATACACAAAATAAACTAGCAAAAAAACCAAAAAAGACAACAAAGGTAGCAAAAGGTCCAGAGATAAAAAAATACTAAACAAATCTTCTATTATCTAGAAAAGCAAGACAGTCAATTAAAAGCATCACATGAATCAAGAATGCAGTGACAAGCAAAAAGGAAGATGAGAACTATAGGCCAGTTAATCTGACCTCTGTGGTGACCGAATTAATGGAATCATTGCTAAAACAGAGGACAGTGCAGTCTCTGAAATTCAATGGATTGCAAGATCTGAACCAACATGGTTTTACTTGAGGTATGTTACATTTGGTGGCTTATGGGACTGCCCGTGAACTGCTGTACTACTCACCCCCAACTCTGATCGACTCTACTGGAGGCCTCCTATTGCAGCAGAATGCTGCTGTTGCCACAAGTTGCCAACTATCGCAGATGCTGCAGTGCCAGGTCTCTGCCTTCACATAGGTATGCACACATATGCACACATAATATAGACCCCACGGCGGGAGACAATGAGCAGAGCCTCCTGATGGCATCAACCTGACCAGACTATCTAAGCAATGGGTTTCCTGTCTAGTATTAGTGTGTGTTGCTCCTGCGTTCCTGGTTGTCCTACGCTCCTGCTTGTTCCTGTGCTCCAGCTTTTTTTTTGCTTTGCCCAGTCTGCCTCGTCCAGTTTCTCCTTTGTGTTTTTGTCTGTTTTTGGCCTGATCTCCTACACATGACCTCTTGCATTGGATCCAACTATGCTTTCCTGCTGCTTGCACCTGACTTCTTGCATTGTACCCTATCTACGTTTGCCTGCCGCTTGCCTCGATCATTCTCCTGTTCCTTGTCTCTCTAGTCTGCTGCCAGACTGCTCCCAGGGTTCCTCTGGATTCTTTCTCTCTCCAATGCCCTAGGAACCTAAGTCTTGCTGGCTGCCAGAACCAAAAGGCTCAACCTTTAGAGGAGGTAGCTGGTATAGGAAAAGCTCCAGTCTGTACCTGAATCAGGGCACATTCATCAGCTGTAAACAGACCTCATAGGTTTGCCTATAAGGCTGCATCAACTACGCCACAGCAAAAAGAGCTCAGTCTCACACTGCCCATCATAGTATGCTGAGGCCATGAGCTCGGCAGATAAGTTCCAGGCCTCCACCATTGCTGGGTTAGCTCATTTGCTACAACAACAGCAAGACCAACTGAACAAGATGGTCAATAATATTCAAGATGTGGCTGCCCATCCTGCACCCATGGCATCTTCTCCGGCACCTCCAGTATGGTATATTACTTTCATTGTTCATTTGCCTCCACCTCCAAGGTATAAGGGGGATCCCACCAAGTGTAGAAGCTTCTTGAATCAATGTCGGGTGCAACCTGAGTAGAAAACATTCTCTTCCCTTCTGATCGGTGGGTTTGAAGGATCTTCTCTACTCCCATGTTGTGGTATATCTAGATGATATCCTAGTCTGTTCAAAATCAATGCAAAAACATTGAGACCATGGGAAGCAAGTTCTCCAGAGGCTCTGTGAGCACCATCTTTATGCAAAGTTAGTGAAATGTACCTTTGAATAGGAGGAACTCCTGTTCCTCGGTTATATCATTTCTCAGCAAGGCTTACGCACGGACCCAGAGAAACTGAAACCCATCATGAAGTGGATCCAGCCTGTAGGTCTTAAAGTTCTGCAGTGCTTCTTCGGGTTTGCAAATTATTACAGGTAATTTATTCATGGCTACTCCAGACTAACCACACCAGTCACTGCCCTTTTTCAAAAAAGAGATCAGATACCACCATTCAGGCATTCTAACATCTCAAGGAAGACTTTACCCTTGATCCGTGCCTGCACCACCCAGACCCTTCCAAGCCATTCATATTGGAGGTAATGCTTCTACCCTCGGGGTAGGGGCTGTCCTCTTACAGCACAACAACCATAGAACTCTCATGATCTGCTCATATTTATCTAAAATATTTACTCCCGCAGAGAGAAATTACACCATTGGAGATCGCGAGTTGCTGGCAATAAAGTTAGCATTAGAGGAATGGCGACACTTGTTAGAAGGTGCCAGACACCCCATGACTGTCTACATGGACCACAAGAATCTGGAGTATTATGGCAAGCACAGTGGCTCAAACCACAGTAAGCCCATTGGTTGTTATTTTTCAACCAGTTTAACTTTGAATTGTGATATCTCCTGCAGAAAAAAACTGAATGGCTGATATCCTCTCACATTTATTTGATCCTGAAGGCTCTAAAGAGGCATCACAACATATCATAGACTATGTAAGGATCATGATTGCCACCACACTGACAGTTCCAGCAGGGAAGACTGTTGTTCCTCAATGACTACATCAGAAAGTCCTTCAATGGGCTCATGACACCCATTTTTGCGGGGCATCCTGGAAAATCTCATCCCAGGAATTGATCTTTTGTCATTACTGGTTGCCTCAGACTGATGTAAAGCGATACATAGAATCCTGCCCCACATGTGCCATTAACAAGATATCTTGAGTTCAACCTTGGGAGATGTTACAGCTGCTGCCAGTCCCTAAGGAGTCCCTGACCCATTTGGCCACTGATTTTATCACTGATCTTCCCCTCTCAAGTGGCAACACCACTATATAGGTGGTGGTGGAACATTTTTCAAAGATGGCCCATTTCACGCCTCTTCCTGGCTTCCTTTCTGCACCTTAACTGGCCAATCTTTGTCCAGGACATCTTCTGTCTGCATAGGGTCCCTTTCTCTCAGACAAGACATGCAGTTTATGGCCTATTTCTGGAAAAGCCTGTGCAAAAAGTTTGGGATTACGTTGGATCAGCAAATCAGTCCCAGAGCAATGGGCAAATCAAGCGACCAAATCACACCGTTGTCCCTCAAAGCTTTCCTATGGGCCTATGTAAACCAATGCCAGGGCAACTGAGCATCACTACTCCCATGGGCAGAGTTCTGCCACAATAATAAAGTGAGCAACTTGACCAGGTCCTCACCTTTCTGTGTGGTATTTGGCCACCACCCTCATACACCTTAATTGGTCTCAGTTCCTGTCACTTGCCCTGCAAACTCCAGTCTTCTGGCAAAAGACACACCACTTCTAGGACAAGCAACATGACATTTTAAGAGGCAGGTGGCAAGAGTTGTTGCCTGGTACCTCAACTCCAGCCTGGGGACCTGGTATGGCTTAGTGCAAAACCTTACGCCTGTGCGGAAATGTGTCAAAGTCCTTATCGGAATCCAAGTATACTTTGTCTAGTGCTCTTCCTTGATCCAGCTCTGGGGTCACCAATCAAAGAAATTGATCAGATTCATCTGATAAGATTTGCCTTGTTGCTGTAGCATAGTTGACACAGCCTCATAGTCAAACCTACGAGGCCTATGCCAACAGCTGGTAAATGTGCCCTGATGCAGGACAGACTGGAGCTTCACATATGCCAGCCGCCTCCCCCGCAGGCTGAGAATTTGGGTTCTGGTGGTTGTCAGAATTTTAGTGGATGCCTAGCGCGGTGGATTGAGCAATTGTCCAGAGGCATGCCGAGGTCAGGACAAGCAGTAGACTGGAGAGATTAGGAACAGGCCAATGGACAAAGCAGGTGTCAGGCAGGTATAGACAGGGTACAATGCAAGAGGTCAGGTCTAGGTGGCAGGCAAGCATTGTCAGGTCCAATGTAAATGGTCTTGGTCAGGAGATCAGGCCAAGGAGAGAAGAAGATACAGAGGAGACACTGGACAAGACAGCTAGGAAAGGCAGGCTGGGTAAGACAAGGCAGGCTAGGTAAGACAAGACTGGATGAGGCATCCAGTACCCAGGCAAGGCTGGAGCATAGGAACAACCAAGAACTCAGGAACAAGCAGGAATGTAGGGCAACCAGGAACACAGGAGCAATGCTTAAATGTGCTGGTTTGGCTGATGTCATCAGGATGCACCACTTAGTGTCTCCCACTGCTGGGCCTATATTATGCATGGATATGTGTGCACATGCCTAATGGAAGATGGCGTCCTGGCAGTGTCAGCAGCAGTTAACAGCATACGGTGATGGCGATGTTCTGCCACAATAGGAGGCATCCGATAGTGTCAATCAGTGGTGCGGTGAGTCCAGCTTCTCACGGGGCAATCCCGTGAGCCGTCAAATGTAACAGTACCCCACCAAAGCTCCTCTCCTGTCTTCAGGGCCTGGGTTTCCTGGAGAATGCCCTGTGGAAGTCCTGTAATAGTTGTGGGGTTTGGAGGATAGCTGGCTCCTAGGAGTCAAGGTTGAATTTCTTCCAGGAGATTAATATTGGATTTGGTTCCTGACTCTCCTGGAATTCAGGACCTCCTTGACTTCGTACTGAATGTCATCCTCATCTGTAATTTTGGTGTATTTGAGGGATGGTCTGTCTGGCCAAGATAGAATGGCTGGTTTCAGCAAGGATACATGGAAGATATCCAAAGAGTCAAGGGTAACTTTAGTTTGTAGGCTACTGGCTATAGCTGTCAGATGACAGGGAAGGGAGCCACACTCTTCGAGCAAACTTCAGTGAAGGCATTTTTATTTATTTATTTATTTTTTGTATTCCGCTTTTCATCACTTCAAAGCGGATTACATTCAGGTACTGGTCTGCAGAAAAGGAGAATGATATTGCCCCTGTATATGTTTCTGATGCGACTTCATTTGGGTAACTGTGTACAATGTTGGAGACCACACCTTCAAACTAGTTGGAATCGATCCAGGGGGTGACTATTAAAATGATCAGTGGTCTTCATCCTAAAGCATATGGGGACAGACTTAAACATCTGAACATGTATACCTGAGAGGAAAGGCCAGATAGGAGAGGTTTTCTAGAGGTGTTTAATTACCTGCAAGGTTTCCATGCATAGAAGGTGGGCTTCTTTCAACAGAACAAAGAATCTAGAAGTAGGGGAACATGGGATGAGGATGAAAGTGAGTAAACTCAAGAGTAATCTAAGGAAATATTTATTTACATAGAGGGTAGAGGATGCATGGAACAACCTCCAGGTGGAGGTGGTAAAGACAAAAACAGTATATGAATTCATGAAAGCATGGGATAAACACAGTGGATCTCTGATGGAGTAGTAGGAATTGTAAAGCTGAATTGTTGGTGTAGATAGGCAGACTAAATAGACCATATGGGCCTTTTCTGCTATCATGTTTCTCTGTTTACTTGACTACATGCTTCCTGTTAGCAGATTGCTGAAGAACAGGAAGAAACTTACATCACAAATACAGCTATTCATAACCAATATTGCATTTCAATTCTAGAAAATGTACACCAAACTGGTTGATTCAAAATACTAACTCATCACTGATGAAATCCAAGTAAATCACACTGAGTGCTTTTCCTTGATTATTCTCTAGTCACCCATTTAAAACATTCAGTCAAATTCATTTGACACGACCTTCCTCCTATGAAACCATATTGCATCGAGTCCAGCAAACCACTGGATTGTAGATAGTTCACTAACCTATCCTTCAGCAGTCTCCATTAATTTTCTCACCAACAAAATGAGGCTAAATGGCCTGTAGTTTCCAGTTTCCTCTCTACTATCAGGAATTGGTAGTAGAGGAGAAGGAAATAGATAGGAGTGACTTGCCTGATGAGCAGAGTAAATGAGGAGGTGTATAGGGAGAGATATGAGAGGAGAAGTAGCGAGGAGCTGCAGAGTGAAGTCTTTTGTAGGTGAGTTAGAGGAGCTTGAACTGTATGTGGAAATTGATAGGGAACCAATGGAGTGATTTGAGGGGTTAAATGAGTGTAGTGACTTTGGCAAAAGCTAAGATGCACAGCTGAAATTTGGATAGATTGAAGTGGAGCAAGATAGTTCACTGGGAGACTTGATTCACTGGCATGTTGTAGTACTCTACACAGGAGGTGATAACAGAGTGCTATAGGTTCTGGTAGTGTGTTCAGAAAGGAAGGGATGGAGAAAGAAACAATACTTTTTAACAGTGTTTTGAATATATGTAGAGAAGGAGCGAGAGGAAGATGGCCTCATGTGATCTGCAAAAACTTTATTAGCTTCTTTATTGGTGAACAATAATAAACAAAACAATTTAGCTAGTTTGTGCAGCTCAACAAAATAATGGTAACTTATAGTTCATTTCTCGAGGCCTCCGTCTCTCTTCAACCCTTGGGCCCTAGCCTCTTATCCTCACTTGCAGTGATCCACTTGCTGTGATCCACCTTAGCCCAGAATCCCTTGCTGCGAGTTAAGGAGGACCAGTAGAGATAGCTGTAGCTGGTCCTTTAAGGTGTTGTGAGGCAGTTTCTTAAATGATCCCTCACATACCCTTCCCCTCAGCTCAGCCTTGACAGGCCAGGTGTCCAGCCATGCTAATTCCTGGCTCTTCCTCACCAGTGATCCACCCCTGGGTAGGCTTCTCTGATTCCCTGTGAGCTGGCTCCACAAGGCCATAAACTGGGGACAGTCATGTCCCAAAATAAATTATGTATGGGAGCTCACAAAGGACTCCCACTTCCATAACAGCTTGACCTGCATGATCTTCAGTAGGACCTGACTGGTTGGGTACTCCCGTTTGTCCCCATGTATGCAGGTGTCTCTTTTCTCTTGTGATTGATGCATTCTTTTTGGAGGCGGTCCTCATGAGCAAGACCCTGAATCCACCAACATTTGGTTGGGCATTTCGTCCAGTTCCACCTGAATCACAATCTCCATATGGCGTTGATGAGAAACATCTAATAAGCTACAATTTTGCAGTTTTGCAAATGTGTTTGCTTAGTCTTATTGACATTTTTCATTCTCATTCTTGTATGCTTCTAATTCCACCTGCTCTTTGATGCACTGTTCCTCCAGCTTGCATTCACACTCCATGTCATCTAACCATGGACACTCTTCAACATTATGGTCCACTGCCTTACAAAAAGATCACGTCCACTGGGTGGATTTGCCATTGCCTTTAGTTGTTCCCTTCGAGGACTCTTTATTTTCAGCTTTTCCAAATGAGCAGAGGTGCTCCTTATGACCATTTCCTGAACAGAGGACACAGAAGGAACAATTTTCCACACTTTCATTCCTAGGGTGGGTTGAATTCCCTGAGATACCTTTCTTTTCCTGAGGTGAAGATTTTTCTTGCTTTGGAGTTTTTCCTTTATCCCCAGAGATTTTATATTTTAGTGTTGACTGGGTGACTAAGCTGGCGTCCATAACTTCAGGTCTCTCAAATTGGCAGTTCCTTGCCAAATGATCTCTCCGACCACAGTTAAAGCATGCGAAAGAGACTGTGGTCTGGGTTCTGGGTACAGAAGTTGAGCTCTCCACCTCTGAGAAATGCTGCTGGGGACCTCCACTCTCTGTGCTTTGCCAGGGAGTTTGTGTGAGCTGTCTTTCTAGCCTCCTTACCACGTCGGGCTTTAATTGTGCTTGATTGAAGGCATCCGCCACAACTGGAGCTCTTTCCAACATGAACCCTGTGTGTCAGCAGACCCAATTTTGCATGGGCCGGTCAAGTTCATCTAAGAATTTTTCCAGAAACACAAGACCCCATTTCATCACAGTCCAAGCTTTCTTTCTTTCTTTTTTTGTGTTATCACCTCTCCAATAGTAGCTTGGCATTTCCTGACTTGCCAAGGATCAACAGCTTCACTCATTGGTTCCCATCTTTATTTAGCAACAGATTGTTGCAACAGGAGAGGAAAAGAACAGACTACCAGGGTTTTCAGCCATGGAAGCTGCAGCAACTCCTCTTCTTCGCCTTAAAGGTCCAGCATGATAGCACTGGCTACCAATGCATAGGGATAAGAAAAAAAACATTTCTGATTACACTATCATTTAGACTTCTGGAATTTGCATATAGACAATGTATTCTTTTTATTCCTATTCACAGTTTGCTTATTAGCAGTTGATTCAGTTAGTTTGGAAGAATTTATATTTGTCTGTCTTCATTTATGGTAAGTTTTAAAAGCATTTCTATGTGCAAAACACAGCTTAGGTTTTTATAACAGTGCAGCTAAACATATGCATATATGTCATGTTTGCATATGAATTTACCTGGACTGTGCAGAGATGTTCCCTGGGCAAGGTTGGATTAGAGTTTTCATTTTCAATTTTAAAAAGCATGCAGGTATGTTTACACAGGAAATTTGCAGGCTCTGGTTAGCAAATATAACTTATGAAGTAAAATTTAAGACCCACGCGCATGCGTCCATGTGCACACATTTGCTGGCATACTCACATGGATGTGCCTATTTTAGAACATACACACAAATATGCACACAAGTTATAAAACCAGCTATCTGTGCATACATGCACACACAATTTTATATTGATGCACGCATATACCGTGTCGAGCACGTAAGTTGGGGGAATTTGAGTAGGTACGTGCAGTGACACACTGTTCGCTCCCAGTTCTCCCAGTAAAGGAGAGGACTTCCTAAACCCCCTTGCTAAACTCATCTTGAGCAGTAAACTACCTATGTGAAGCAATAAAATGGTGTGATACTTATAAAATTCTTATAACCATGCCCTTTTTCTTATTGCAGGCATTATCCATGCAAAATTATAGCATTTTGATGAATCTAGGGGTTAGTTATTTTATCTATCTCCGTTCTCTTGAACTAAATCTGATAAATGGCAAGTGCTTCAACAGGAAGACTGGACATCTCCTATGCCACTCTATCTGGCTGTTACACCACTTATCCTATACCTTAGGATTCTTTCTTTGATTCAACATTACTGTCATAACAAGACTTTTCATCTAGAGGGTCTTGCTGTCACTGCCTTGCTATCCTACTCCAGGCTCTAAACCTGGGGTATTCTTGCCCTGATGGAAGGTGCTTTGTACCTCTCATGGTGGCTCAGTGTGTTGATGCCACTCTGTGCTGCATTGTCCCTTTATCGGTGCATTGGGGGTTTTCCTGCCACCTTTTCTGCTTCATTCCTCTTTCATTGTGCCTTGGGATGTTGATGCCACTATTTGTGCCACTTTGCCTCTCGTGTATCTTTTGAAGGTTTATGCCATCATTGCTGGTGCCCTCTTTTGAAGCCATGGGGTGTTCTTTACACACTTGCTACTTCTTTGTTCCTCTCATGGTGCCATGGAGAACATTTGCCACTTTCCAGTGCATTAAGCTATTCATGCTACATTTGGGGTCATTTTGCCACAGTCTAGGTGCCTTAAAGCTCTTTCCCGCTTCTGTTGATGTCTTCCCACAAGCTTCATTAAAATCAATGAGAAAACCCCACTTTTTGAGCCCAAAATAGGCTGCAGGGCTTCACCCATTGTCTTTAATGATAAATGAATGAATAAAACAATTTTTTTTTTATTTTGGAAAAACCAAACAAATGGATGTGACTTAGCCACCATCCTATTTCAAATCTTTCCACCTTGGATAAATTATTAGAAAACGTTTTGTGTACACAATTTAATGAGTTTTTAATATCTAATAATGCTTTATATCCATTACAGTGTGGTTTTCAAAAAAACATATGGCCCGATGTTAAAAGGGCCATGCACGTAAATGACGGGAGTTACGTGCATGGCTGGGCCTTGCATGCGCTGCATGTATTTTTGGAAGGGCACAGCCATGCGCGTAACCCCTGTTATGTGCCAAAGTCTGGGCCTCTCCAAAGGGTGGGCTGGGAGTGGGGTCTGGGCAGGGCAGGGGGGTGGGCCAGGCCAACACCATTAGCCGCTGTCCCGGGAAAGCACCTGCCGGCAGCCAGCTGGTATGCTCCAGAGGAGCAGTAAGTAACAAAATAAAAAAATTAGGGATAGGTAGGGTTAGGTTAGGGGTCGGGGTGGAGAGGGGAAGAGGTAGGAAAGTTTCCTCCCATTCCACTCCTTAATTGGATTGGACTGGGAGGGAACTGGGGGAGGCCTGATTGCATCAAATCCAGTCCCTACGTACACAAGTCGCAGGTTTTCCACACATGTGCATGGCACATGGCCATCGGTTTTTATAACCTGTGTGCATCAGTGCGTGCATGTTATAAAATTGGCACGTCCATTGGCACTCTCCGAGAACCGTGTGCACATGGATGCGTGGGTGCGATTTTGAAAATCCACTCTATAGGGTACAGAAACTTTGCTCCTTTATTTTTACTAATTTTCTCCTTTAGAAACTTGATAGGGTACTAATTGCTATATTTCTGGATGTATTTTCAGCATGGCTACATACTGTTATTTGTATTTTATTTGCATCGTTTGTTGTGTTTATTGTGAGTGGTTATGTTGTTTTATTGTGGTGAATTAATGATTGTATTTTAATGTTTTATTTTGATGTGATTCACTTAGCATTGTAATTTGAATATATGAGGAAGATAAAAATTCAAATAAATAAAAAAATATCTACAAAAGAATTAATGAACCAAAAAAAAATTTCCCACTGCACATGTTTATTAAATATAGAAATGGATATAGATATATAAAATGTATGTGTAACTAAAAGCCAGTTGAATACTTCTAAGAAAGGGTCTTAAGAATGCAAATAGCTTCAACATTACTCTTGGAAAAGAATTTGGTTTTGATCTAATGCCTGATACCGCTCCATAGAAAGAAAGTGTCAAGTTCACCAAATCAAAATAAATTTTGATATATTCTGAAAACATGTAGGAACTGTTCTGATCTCAGAGATATTTACAAGGCCAAACGGCTCACTTACATTTGTTTTGAGCAAAATATTCAGCAGCAGTTACAACCTGGTGCTAACCCTGGAGCTGGACTTAAAAGGCTATTTACAAGAGCCTGCAATTTGCAACCTAAGCAATGGATTTTCAAAAAATTGCATGCATAAAATTAATATACAGTGTATTGTTTCCTATTTGTATATTCCATATTTTAAAAAAGTCCAAAGTACACACAAATTTTCACTTTTGCTTGCACATATATGCATGCAGAAATGGGAAGTCTAGGAGTGTTCGGGGGCAGGGCTAACATTTAAATGTGTAGATTTCTATTTTAAAAGACAAGCACAGAGATTTGCCAACTTACATGTCTAATTTTGCACCTGCTAATTATCTGGTGTAAATTATATTAAAGGTGTTTATTGTGTAATACTGACTGGGGCAGGGGGGTCCTGTGTGAACTGGGGAGAGTTCAAGCTAAAGAACCAAGAGGGTCTCAATAACCTGGAGAAGGACTGGGTGACCTAGTCAACTAATTGCTAAAACTGGTAAATTCCTTGATGCACATATGTTTTAAAATACATTGATTTACATGACTAAGTCTTATTTTATTTTCAAACGTAAAATATATGTGCGTATATTTTTAAAATAGGTAGGAAAAGTGCATGTGTTCAATAGAGATGTGAATCGTGTGATCGATCGTCTTAACGATCGATTTTGGCTGGGGGGAGAGGGAATCAGATCATCGCGGTTTTGTTTTTTTTTTTAAATCGTGTAAATCGTAAATCGGGGGAGGGTGGGAAAACCGGCACACTAAAACAACCCTAAAGCCCACCCCGACCCTTTAAAATAAATCCCCCACCCTCCCGAACCCCCCCAAAATGTCTTAAATTACCTGGGGTCCAGTGGGGGGCGGGGTCCCGGTGTGATCTTCCACTCTCGGGCCATGGGTGCGTTAATAGAAATGGCGCCGGTGCCATTTTGGTTCCTGTCCCCGACGTCACGAGCGCAGGAGATCGCTCCTGGACCCCCGCTGGACCCCCTGGGACTTTTGGCCAGCTTGGGGGGGGGCCTCATGACCCCCACAAGACTTGCCAAAAGTCCAGTGGGGGTCCGGGAGCGACCTCCTGCACTCGAATCGTATTGCCGTATTGAAAATGGCGCCGGCCATACGGCCATATGGCCGGCGCCATTTTGCAATACGGCAATATGGCCATACGGCCGGCGCCATTTTGTGTTGCACTATGACAGGGCAAAGGGAGCGCCAGCGCCATTTCTATTAACGCACCCGTGGCCTGAGAGTGGAAGATCACACTGGGACCCCCCCCCACTGGACCCCAGGTAATTTAAGACATTTTGGGGGGGTTCGGGAGGGTGGGGGATTTATTTTAAAGGGTCAGGGTGGGTTTTAGGGTTGTTTTAGTGTGCCGGTTTTCCCGCCCTCCCCCTTCCCCTCCCCCTTCCCCCGATTTACGATTTTTGACGATAAATCGGGGGAATTCCTATTGTATATCTCCTCTAACGATTTTTGATGATTTAAAATATATCGGACGATATTTTAAATCGTCAAAAAACGATTCACATCCCTAGTGTTCAATGCATTGATAAACATAGTTTCAATGCAATGCATATATTTGCGCATAAGCCTAAATACATAGGGGTGGATTTTCAATATACATGCGTAACCCCGAAAACCCGCTCCTGCACATGCCGAGCCTATTTTGCATAGGCTTGGTGATGCACGCAGGCCCCGGGACACGTGTATGCACCGGGGCTCGAAAATGGGGTGGGGCATGGGCAGTCCAGGGTGGGGTAGGGCGTGGCCAGAGAGCTCCAAAGGCCCTCTAGACTGGGGGATCGCATGCCGGCACTTGGCCGGCGCGTGCAACCTACGCCTGCTCAGAGGCAGGCGCAACTTATCTAACAAAGGTAAGGGGGGGTTTTAGATAGGGCTGGGGGGGCGGGATAGGTACGGGAAGGCAGGGGAAGGTGGGGGGGGGCGGAGGGAATGAGGAAAGCTATCGGGGCTCCTCCAGGGCTCGGCGTGCGCACCTCCTTGCACGTGCTGACCCCAGATTTATAACATGCACGCAGATTTTTGCGTGCCAGTTTGCACGCACAAATCTACGCCCGCGTGTATGTTACAAGATCTGGCCCTATGCGTGTTTGCTGCTGGTTGGAGATATACATATTTTACAAAATATGCATACAGTATATCATACTCGTGGGTTATAAAATACTAGTGTAGATTTGCTCATGGCCATATACACACATATATGGCACCACATGCGTTTTTCTGAAAGTTATCCTTTCTATGTTATTGATGCATCTTGATTTTTATATTAATATCAAGGTAAGCTTCTTAATGCAATGTATGAAACTAAATTGTACAAGGTAGATATTCAATGATCAATGTTTAAGTAAGTTAGCCAGATAAGACTTATCTGGCTAACTAACAAGGGATATTCAGCAGCACGGCTATGCCACTGAATATCCATGAAATAAAATCACTAATTAGCCAATAAGTCTTATCTGGCTAATTGTGAGCAGGTTTAAGTTATTCGGCTAACATATATACTATTGAATTGCCAATAGGTTTTACTGTATTATGTGCAATTAACGTGGGTAAATTGGCTTTTGAAAATTGTTTTGATAGTAGGTTAGTTACATTTTCCTTTGAAAATTACCCGGTAAGTGTGAAAGATTATGAAAATCATAAATTAATGAGCTACAGAGATGCAATATCATGCAAAGCAGATCATTAATTTAGAATCAAACAAAAGCTGATGAGCAAAGATGACTTTCCATGCTTGTTGTAGCAAAATAGATAACTACAGTGGTGTAGTTCTTTTTTGGCTGATCCCTGAAGCTAGGTTTCTTGTGGAAATTTGCTAACTAGCTCTTTTTTTTTAAAATTTATATTTTATTCATTTTTACACAAATTTTTACATTTGTACAAATAAAGAAAATTCTTTTCAGTGTACAATCAGTTTTATAGGCAAAATTATAATCTCTTTCAAATACTCACTAAAAAGAATATAGTCCTCATAATTGGGAGGTTCACATAGGAAAAAGGGAATAAACATATCTAATTTATAACAAACTTAATAAATTGAGAGCATTTATACATTTTATGCAGTTAATTACCTCAACTAGCTTCTTTATCTAATAAAAAAAGTCTCCAAATGTGCAGGGTCTTGGAAAGTAAACTTGTTCTGCTGATAATTTACAGGACATTTGCAGGGAAATCTAAGCAGGAAGCTTGCTCCAATAGCTAAGGCCCTTGGTTTTAATGTTAGAAATTGTTTCCTTCTAAGTTGTGTCATTCTCGAGACATCCAGAAAGATTTGAATCTTTTGGCCGCAAAATACAAAATCTTTATTTTTAAAGTATTTCTGTAGTGTAAGGTTTTTATCCTTTTCACTACAAAAGGATACCAGAAGAGTCGCTCTTTCCGGTATGTCATCAATTGAAGATTCTAAAAAAGATGTCAAATTTGGAGACTCTCTTTGTATTACATCCATCTCTTCATTAACATTTAACATTCCAATCCTAGTTTTAGGTATATAATATATCTTAGATATGTTCTTTTCCTCAATAGAGGTTATATAGAAACATAGAAACATAGAAATGACGGCAGAAGAAGACCAAACGGCCCATCCAGTCTGCCCAGCAAGCTACGCAGTTTATCCATTTTTTTTTTAATCTCCCCCCCCCCTTTTTTTCTCCCCCTCCCCCGTCACTATTGGCTTCCAGCACCCTCCGGCCCCAATTCCCTTCCACCCCTCTACCAATGCAGAGAGCAGTGCCGTATCCGCATCCCAATGAACATCCAGCTCAATCAGGGGTAGCAACTGCTGTAATAAACGGCCACACCCCTGCCCCATACTCTTACCCACCTCTGTTTTGTTTGTTTGTTTTTTGTTTTTTTGTTTTTGTTTTTTTGTTTTTTTGGAGATGGCAGCCCTCCAACCTTCCGCTCCGTGAAGGTGGAACACAAACTACTGGCATCCCGCTCCGTGAATGCCTCTGTGGCTACTACCGCTCCGTGCAGTATTTTGCTGCCTGAAGGTGGAACAACTACTGGCCACTGGCATCCCGCTCCGTGAATGCCTCTGTGGCTACTGCCGCTCTGTGCAGTGTTTTACCACCTCCTCTATATTTACGCCCACTAGACTTGATGGATCCACAGTGTTTATCCCACGCCCCTTTGAAGTCTTTCACAGTTTTAGACTTCACCACTTCCTCCGGAAGGGCATTCCAGGCATCCACCACCCTTTCCGTGAAGAAATACTTCCTGACATTGGTTCTTAGTCTTCCTCCCCGGAGCCTCAGCTCGTGACCTATTATAGCTAATACTTCAAACAAATATTTCTTAAATAATTCTATGGATGACAGCAATGTTTCCAGAAGGGGCGCTCCCCTTTGGCACGCGGCTTTGGCAGCGCGCCGGCGGCTGCGTGTCGCAGCACTTCCGGTTTTATCGAGCAGTCCTGGCCCCAGCTGATGACGTCGCAGGGGTCGAGAGTAAGGTATTCCCGCGTCCTCCTAGGCAGGAAAAAATGCCCCGTTGCAGTCCTGTGGCCTATCCCCTTTACCAAGGGGTAGCTCTCACCGACTCCTCCGTTTGCACTGCCGCAGCGCTTCCGGTTTTATCGAGCAGTCCTGGCCCCAGCTGATGACATCACTGGGGTCGAGAGTAAGGTATTCCAGAGTCCTCCTAGGCAGGAAAAAACGCCCCGTTGCAGTCCTGTGGCCTATCCCCTTTACCAAGGGGTAGCTCTCACCAACTCCTCCGTTTGCACTGCCACAGCGCTTCCGGTTTTATCGAGCAGTCCTGGCCCCAGCTGATGACATCACTGGGGTCGAGAGTAAGGTATTCCCGCATCCTCCTAGGCAGGAAAAAACGCCCCGTTGCAGTCCTGTGGCCTATCCCCTTTACCAAGGGGTAGCTCTCACTGACTCCTCCGTTTGCACTGCCGCAGCACTTCCGGTTTTATCGAGCAGTCCTGGCCCCAGCTGATGACGTCACTGGGGTCGAGAGTAAGGTATTCCCGCATCCTCCTAGGCAGGAAAAAACGCCCCGTTGCAGTCCTGTGGCCTATCCCCTTTACCAAGGGGTAGCTCTCACTGACTCCTCCGTTTGCACTGCCGCAGCACTTCCGGTTTTATCGAGCAGTCCTGGCCCCAGCTGATGACATCACTGGGGTCGAGAGTAAGGTATTCCCGCATCCTCCTAGGCAGGAAAAAACGCCCCGTTGCAGTCCTGTGGCCTATCTCCTTTACCAAGGGGTAGCTCTCACCAACTCCTCCATTTGCACTGCCGCAGCGCTTCCGGTTTTATCGAGCAGTCCTGGCCCCAGCTGATGACCTCACTGTGGTCGAGAGTAAGGTATTCCCGCATCCTCCTAGGCAGGAAAAAACGCCCCGTTGCAGTCCTGTGGCCTATCCCCTTTACCAAGGGGTAGCTCTCACCGACTCCTCCGTTTGCACTGCCACAGCGCTTCCGGTTTTATCGAGCAGTCCTGGCCCCAGCTGATGACATCACTGGGGTCGAGAGTAAGGTATTCCCGCATCCTCCTAGGCAGGAAAAAACGCCCCGTTGCAGTCCTGTGGCCTATCCCCTTTACCAAGGGGTAGCTCTCACTGACTCCTCCGTTTGCACTGCCGCAGCGCTTCCGGTTTTATCGAGCAGTCCTGGCCCCAGCTGATGACGTCACTGGGGTCGAGAGTAAGGTATTCCCGCATCCTCCTAGGCAGGAAAAAACGCCCCGTTGCAGTCCTGTGGCCTATCCCCTTTACCAAGGGGTAGCTCTCACTGACTCCTCCGTTTGCACTGCCGCAGCACTTCCGGTTTTATCGAGCAGTCCTGGCCCCAGCTGATGACATCACTGGGGTCGAGAGTAAGGTATTCCCGCATCCTCCTAGGCAGGAAAAAACGCCCCGTTGCAGTCCTGTGGCCTATCTCCTTTACCAAGGGGTAGCTCTCACCAACTCCTCCATTTGCACTGCCGCAGCGCTTCCGGTTTTATCGAGCAGTCCTGGCCCCAGCTGATGACCTCACTGTGGTCGAGAGTAAGGTATTCCCGCATCCTCCTAGGCAGGAAAAAACGCCCCGTTGCAGTCCTGTGGCCTATCCCCTTTACCAAGGGGTAGCTCTCACCGACTCCTCCCTAACTAGCTCATTTGCATCTGTAGCAAACTTGCATGAGAAAGAAGTTGATAACCCAAGGATATCCCATTGATTAGTACATTAGCCCCTTTGTTTTCTAATTTTCAAACAACATTACCAATAAGCTCTGGAGCAATTTTCAAAAGGTTTTTATTTATTTATATTACACTTATGTGCTGGGTTTTGTGTGTGTAGATGCACTTTACAGGCATTAGTAGGCTTTTGAAAATTGCTAGATTATATTTTGAGTTGTCAATAGCTTTAACGCATGTATGTGCAGTTTAAGCGTGTAAATGAGTTTTTGAAATTTGCTATGATAGATGCTACTTTTACATGTGCAAATCATTTTGAAAATTTACCTCTCCATATATTACCTTTAATAATCCTTTATTTTTGTCAGGTTTTATCTAGGAGAGCAGCAAGATAACGCGGTTAGAAATTGGGAAATCAAAAGATAAAACATGCAGCAATAACCCATGTAGCCTAGTTTTATCTTATTTCCCTAAAATGTCTGTACTATCCTTCTCTGCCCTCTTTTTGTGCATGCTTTGTATGTGACAGACCTACATAAACAGGGTTAATTTTAGTAATACTTTATATAGCCTTATTCCATCTATGTTGAGGCAGAGATCAATTTCTATGAGTTTGAAATAAACTGTAGTCAATTTTAACCCAATACACTAAGATAAGAGGGGTCAAAAAACAAATTTATTTTGCATAGAGCTTTTATTGGCTAGGTAGTCTTATAAATGCAAGCTATAAATAAATAAATAACTGTAGGGCTAATAACAGAATGCCCTACCAGGAATGAACACTACATTCCTTCTATTTCATGTGAATTTTCCAAGAGTTATATATATATATATATAATATAACATATAATATAGAAAAGCAAATGCCTTATTGTGATTAATTCACAGTAAATAATTAAAGTAGAAATACTTGGATGAATTTTCTATTTAAGAATCTCCTGAAAAGATCTTTCCTATGATGATTGCAAAGTCTGCAATAGCCTTAAACATGTGTTTGCACTGTATATGTGTTTTCTGTGTTTTTGGCCATTCAACTATTTTTAATACATATATTTATATTTATAGTGTCGCTGACTTGGATAAAAATATTCTCTAGCAAGGACTGGGTGACATAGTGCATTAATTCAGTGTCCTTCACTCCCAAGACCTTCATATAATTTAGTCCAGCCTCAAGAAAATAACTTGATCTGATGGCTGTGAAAGAAACTATATGTGAAATGAGTTTAGGTGGCATTGGTGGTGTTTCTTTTTATACGAGAAAACATATAAAGATAAACTGCTGAAGATGTGGCCAAGGATTAAGAGCAAAGAGAACTTTTGCAAGAAGAGCAGAGATTAACCACCTAACACAAATATATACATTCTACAGTAAAATCAAGTTTAATCAGTCTCTTGGTTTCCCAATTCATGGAATATCAAAACCAATTAATATATTATATATATATATATTGGACAACTGTACCATAATTCTTTATTTATTTTTTGGCAGAATCTTTCCTTTTCAGGAAATCAAATCCTTAGGCAAAAGAAACATTGTGTCAAAACTGTCAAAGCATACTGTCATGCTGAATACTTTTCTTAGAATTTTCTAATGCTATATTAAAAAAAACTGAGGTTGCTAGCTGTCTGTGATTTGGTTAAATCTTAATACATGTTTTTTTTTCCTGCAAAGCCAAGTCACAGACTGCTAGCAACCTCAGTTTTGAACAAAGGGATTCTTCATTTGATATGTTATCCTGATAATACCCCAGGAGAAGGGAGAATATTATGGATATATATTTTCCAATTTTTACAAGTTGGTGAAACAAAAAAGTCTGATTCCATGGTATAAACTTAAAGCAATTAACACTACAAACCCATAGCAAATATACAGTATAAATAGAGAGAGAACAGAAATTTTGGCAACATTTTTTTATTTTTTTTATACCAAAAGCATTGTTAGTTTCTAAGAGGGTTTATTTTAGGTTACTAAATTTAATTATATCTGATGCGCTGGAGCAGGATTGGTACGGCCCTCTGGTCAGACCCAGAGAGCACCTGCCACCAGGAGGCGGAGCACACAAGGAGTCAGAGGCTAGCTGGAGCTTCACCAATAGCAATCCGGGGTTTTCGCAGGTTGAACCCTTGGGTACCCGGACCGCCTGGGCTTAGATGGACCTCTGAGGCTCTCCCGGAGAGGTAGCGGAGAGGGTGCATGGCTGATGAGGAAAGGATGTACTAGACCTGAGCAAGGATCACCGGAGAGCTCTGGAAGGAAACAGGAAAAGGAAGTCCTCCGGGCAAGATAGGCAGCGCCTATAGGTCTAGTTTGAGGTAGGCCATGGGCAGCGCCCGAGCAGGCTGGTCTGTTGGTCACAGAAGGAGCTAATAGAGTATCTGAGTAAAGCGCAAGGGTCAATGCCAGGGTATCCGTCCGAGGGTGGTCAGCCAATAGGGATGTGCAGACCAAAAGTTTAAGTTCATAAGTCCATAAGTCGAAAGGGGGTCCCATTTGCGGTCAATATGGACATATGGAGAATTCCATAAGTTGAGTCTATGTCCATATGTGCAAATAAAAATTTAAACCCCTCACCCGCCTTAATCCCCCCCCCCCCAAGACTTACCACAACTCCCTGGTGGTCCAGCGGGGTCAGGACGCCATTCCTGAACTCCTTTGCAAGGATCACGTGACGTCGGCGTCACGTCGGAGTGACGCGGCGTCACGTGATTCCCCTTGGGTTCGCTCCCGGACCCCTCGTTGGGCTCAAAAGGCACTTTTGGCCAGCTTGGGGGGGTCAGGAGGCCCCCCCAAGCTGGCCAAAAGTTCCTTTTGAGCCCAACATTCTCCCAGGTCTATTTTTTTTTTGGGGGGGGGGGGAGGGGATTGGGGGAAGACTATGCATGGATATCTTAAAAGATAGGTCCTCTGCAGTTGTAGTTTCCAGTTCTTGGCAGCTTGTTCAAATTTAAGAATTTTAGAGATGTACAGAGAGGTTTGCATCCCTCTAGTAGGGATTATGCTTTGACATGGCTCACATAGTCATACTGATTATTTTTTATGCTCATCAAAAGTTATGGCCTACTTAAGCAATTGAGATATATTATCTTGTTGTATCTCAGCTCACCATTCTATTTCTAGAGAGTTCATTGGTGATGGTTCTCCCAAGTGATGGCTACTTAATTTACCTCTGCACTTTTACCTCTGCACTTTTGGCCAGCTTGGGGGGGTCAGGAGGCCCCCCCAAGCTGGCCAAAAGTGCCTTTTGGGCCCAACGAGGGTTCCGGGAGCGAACCCGAGGGAAATCATGTGACGCCGCGTCACTCCGACGTGACGCGGACGTCACGTGATTCCCCACGCGTCCGCTCCCGGACCCTCACGGAACTTTTGGCCAGCTTTGGTAAGTCTTGGGGGGGGGGGGGGATTAAGGAGGGTGAGGGGTTTAAATTTTTATTTAGATCAACAATCGCGATTTCCAACGTATTCAACATAGCTATGTTGAATAAGTTGGAAATCCGATCGTTTAAGCCTCATCTTTTTTTTAAGTTAAAAAAAAAAAAAAGTTGCGTTTTCCATTTAAGTTCAAAACGAATGCACACCCCTATCAGCCAAAGCAAGGGTCAGTTCCGAGATCAGTCTGAGCGTAGTCAATAGGCAAGCAGAGGTCAGTTCCAGGCAGCGGTCAGATGTGGTCAAGCAAGCAGGGATCAGGTCCAGGCAGTGGTCAATCATGGTCAGGCAAGCAGGGGTCAGTACCGTGAATCAGTCTGAGTAGGTACTGCCAGAGGAGGAACGTGGAGCAAGAATCAGGACTGACGCTGGGACACAGATGACAACAGGAACACAGGAGCACTGGAAGAACACAGGAACGCGGGAACACTGGAACAGAGACTGGATCAAGGAACACAACAACAAACAAGGAATGCAGGACGGCAACTAGTTACACCGGAGGTATCAACCCATTTGCCAAGGTGAGGTCCTGCGCATCACTATGTACTTGTCCACATTAAATTTCATCTGCCATTTGAAAGCACAACCTTGATATCAAGCTCCTCCTGCAATTCATCACAATCCGGTTGAGAGTTAACTACTCTGCATAATTTTGTATCATCCACAAATTTCATCACCTCACTCATCATACCCATATTCAGATTATTTATAAATATATTAAAAATCACCAGCCCAAGTACAGATCCCTAAGGCATTCCGCTGTTTACCTTTTTCCACTGTGAAAACTGACCATTTAATCCTACATTCTGTCATGGATAGGAGGACATTGCCTCCTATCCATGACTTTTTAGTTTTCTTAGAAGCCTCTCATGCGGGACTTTGTTGAATGCCTTCTGAAAATCCAAATACACCACATCTACCAGTTCACCTTTGTCCACATGTTTATTCACCCCTTCAAAAAAATGTAGATTTGTGAGGCAAGACTTCCCTTGGGTAAATCCATGTTGGCTGTGTCCTATCAAACCATGTCTATCTAAATGTTTTGTAATTTTATTCTTTATAATAGTCTCCACAATCTTTCCCGGCATTGAAGTCAGGTTCACCGGTCTATAGTTTCCTGGATCACCCCTGGATCCCTTTTTAAATATAGGGGTTATACTGGCCATCTTCAAATCTTCAGGTACATCGGATAATTTTAATGATAGGTTACAAATTAATTGAAATAGGTCTGAAATTTCATTTTTTAGTTCTTTTAGAACCCTGGGGTGTAAACCATCTGTTCCAGGTGATTTGCTACTCTTCAGTTTGTCAATCAGGCCTACCACATCTTCCATGAATCACCCATGAAACCTTCTCTGGAACAGTATCTCTCCAACATCCCCTTCAGTAAACACTGAAGCAAAGAAATTGTTTAAGATTTCCATGATGGCCTTGTCTTCTCTAAATGCCCCTTTAACCCTTAGATCATCCAACTGTCCAACTGACTCCCTCGCAGGCTTTCTGCCTCAAATATATTTTTGAATGAAGATCTTTTGGCTAAAATAGCCTCTTTAACTTCACCTTTTAACCTTCATTTTCAATGCATATCCAGCATAGCTCTCTGCTTCAACAGCAGGGGGGAATGAAGAAAAGTGGATCTATATATACAGACAACAACCAACAAGGACTGAATTACATAGTCTGGGTAAACAAATAAGCATGGGTGTAGCTTGCTTATTGCGGCGGTTACTACCCCTAATTAAGCTAGATATTCACTTAGATGCAGTTCCAACACTGCTCTCTACATTAATGGCGGGGGTGGAAGGTAAATAGAACCAAAATGTTACTAAGGGCCAAGAGTAACTGATAAGTATGAGAAAAAAAAAAAAAGAGTGCGAAAGCTTGCTGAGCAGACTGGATGGGCCGTTTGGTCTTCTGCCATCATTTCTATGTTTCTATATATATTTCTATTAACCATGCTGGTAATCGTTTTGCCTTCCTTCCATCTCCTTAATGCATAGAATGCATCTGGAATGTGCTTCTAGGTTGGCATTTTTAACAATGTCCATGCCTGTTGCACACTTTTTACCTTTGTAGCTGTACTTTCAGTTTTTTTCTAACTATTTTGCTCATTTTATCAAAGTTTCCCTTTTGAAAGTTTAGTGCTAGAGCTATGGATTTACTTACTGTCCCCCTTCCAGTCATTAATTCAAATTTGATCATATTATGAGCACTTACCTGGCACAACCCTCTAGCAGTGCTGCCTCGAGTTCCTGCTCTGACCGACCCCGACCTCCATGGGCATCCCCAGCTCCCTCACGGCCTTCGGCATCGCAGCTCTTCTCGCACCAGGGCTCGGTGTCCTCCTCAGCCCCGCCCCCCCTAGCACGTGCACGGAGCCTAGTGTAATTTAAAGAGCCAAGCGCGGGAAGACCTCGGGCGGCGCCCAATTCTGACGTCACTCATGCAAGGTATATATATATCAGCCCAGCCCCTATCTCGGGGCCTTGGCAATCAGGTCGTACACTCCAGTGTCTCTAGTTTGCCTTCCTGCATTCCAGTGTCTTGCTCCTGTGTCTCCTGTTCCAATGTCTCCCGTGTCTTCTGTTCCAGCGTCTCCTGCTCCTTCATCTCTCCATTGCTGGTAGTACCTTTTGGACTGATCTCACGGTACTGACCTCTGCCTGTTCTCTGACTAACCTCCGATCGCTGCCTGCCCTGACCTCTGCCTGGAACTCTGACTACTTCTTGATCGCTGCCTGACCTCTGCCTGAAACTCCGACTACTCTTGACTGCCACTTGGAACTTGACCTGACTATGCCCAGATTGAGATCTGTTATCGACCCTGCCTGGCTGACCATTCTGAACTATACTCTGGCCTTGTTTCTCACTTTACTCTTGACACTCTCTTCCGGCCTCCTGCGACCTCTGGACTTACCTGTCTGGACACCGACTGCACACCCTTGTTCGTGGTGGGCACTTAGGTAGACCTGTGAGGTCCACCTAAGACCAGGCAGCCCGGGTATCCAAGGGCTCAACCTGAGGGAACCCCGGGTTGTTATTGGTGAAGCTCCAACTAGCCTCTGTGCTCTGCCTCCTGGTGGCAGGCACTCTCCGGGTCCAACCACTGGGCCATACCAATCCTGCACTAGGCCAAGGGTCCACTCCCAGTGCAACAATTAGATCTAAAATTTCTCCTTCTCTCGGTTCCTGAACCAATTGCTCCAGAAAACTGTCATTTATTCCATCCAGGAATTTTATCTCTGTAGCATGCCCTGATGATTCACTTACCCAGACAATATTGGGGTAATTGAAATCTAATACATTGTATCTAATACATTGTATCAAAAATTTATATTTTTTGTATCAAAAATTTTTTTAACTTGTATTTAAATTAATATTCTTGTATTTTAATTTGGACCTTCATAACACCCCGCGGTTTACAAGATCATGATTTTCACTTGTGTATTCACCACTCAGGTTTAATCATTTGTCCACTAATCCTTCTTCAAGGATAAACATAGCAATGAAAACTTGGCTTTTCCTTCTTGTTTTCCTTTTTTCAACTTTTTTTGTAAAAAAGCAAAGAATGGCACTTCCCTTTTTGATGTAGGTACCAGAGTCTGACGTGAAATCACATGCTGCTGCCTCAGGGATTCTTTGGCTTATTTCAGCTGCTGTTATTGCAAAAAACTCTGGTTATTCATAGACAGTTCCATTTTTTAAGATGGTGCCGGCTGTCCATTGCTCCTACCATGTGATGTAGGCTGGCCAATGGCACCGATAGCCTCTGTCACATGATAAGGGCAAAGGGCCATGGCGCCATTTTGATTACTGGCAGCTGACAGCCCAAGAGTGGGAGATCGCTCCTGGGACCCCCGCTGGACCACCAGGGATGTTTGGCAAGTCTTGGGAGGGGGTCAGGAGGGCGGGGTGGTTGTAGTTAATTAAACTTTAAGGGTTGGAGTGGGTGTGGGGGGTTTTTGTTATTTTTTTTTATAAATGTGCTCTTTCTCCCCCCCAAAAAAAAAAACAAACAAAAAACAACAGGAAAACCACATGAAATTTTGTGGGTTTTCCTTTCATTTTGTTCACTCCCCGAAATAGGAAATATCGTCTTAATTTCCTAGTTCATTGCAAATGAATGCACACCCCTAGTATTTACATTCTGCTTTTCAGCTGACATGGAAAAATTGGAATGTTTTAGCTCAGGTGAGTTTTTAATTATATGCACTTGGACTACTTTTCTTATTATTGGAACCTTTTGGTTGGAATGCCCTATCTCTAATGCTTCATTAGTATCCTTTGAAGATACCTCCCTCCGAACCATGCGCTGCTGAGCGACTGTCGGCTTTCTCCTTTGTTCCAGTTTAAAAGCTGCTCTATCTCCTTTTTAAAGGTTAGAGCCAGCAGCCTGGTTCCACCCTGGTTAAGGTGGAGCCCATCCCTTTGGAAAAGACTTCCCCTTCCCCCAAAAGTTCCCCAGTTCATTAGAAAACTGAATCCCTCTTCCTTGCACCATCGTCTCATCCAAGCATTGAGAGTCTAGAGCTCTGCCTGCCTCTGGGAACCTGCTCATGGAACAGGGAGCCTTTCAGAGAATGCTACCCTGGAGGTTCTGGATTTCAGCTTTCTACCTAAGAACTTAAATTTGGCTTCCAGAACCTCCCTCCCACATTTTCCTATGTCATTGTTGCCCGCATGTACTATGACAGCTGGCTCCTCCCCAGCACTGGCTAAAGTCCTGGGCCCAGGACTAATGCCAGATCCAGGTCAGCTCAATTTGGACCTAGGCCTGACACTGGGGCCCAGCCTGGAGTTCAGAGTCCAGGCCTCGATGTGTCGGCCCCAGCAGACTCCGTCATTTTTAAGAAGACAGAAGAGGATGACACACCGAGGCCTGGGCTCTGGCCTGGGCTATAGCCAAGGACCTGGTATCAGGTCAGGCCCTGGTATTGGGCCTTGGCCTATTCCATAGGCAAAACACTGGCTTCAGGCCTAGGTCTTAGCCTGATGGATTCCTTTTTTTTTTGTTTTTGTTGTCAAAACGAATTGTGAAAACCAACATCTCATCAGATTTTCAATCATTTCATTTTGATAAGAAAATTAAATGAAATAAGAAATGTCATTTCTTTTCCTATTTTGTTTCTCCCGAATACCCATCCTTACAAAGGACATCTGCCTCCTAGAAGACTGCTAGCCTTGTATTCTACAAAACCTCTAGGATAATGTGTTTTTGAGGGCTCTTAGAGGAAAGCTTCCAGCTGAAATCAGTCTTTCCTCCTTGGTGATTAAATTAGTTGGCCTCCTTACCCACTTCCACCACTGGTAAACGGAATAGACTAGAACACAGAACAGATTTAAGGGAATCATCAGAGCTTGACTAGCACCTGGAACTTGGTAGGAAGTGTAATTATTATCAGCTATTTTCCATGTATACTGAATTAAAAGGACAAAGGATTGATAGAGCAGCAGAAACAAAGTCTGAATGGAAAATCTGGGCTGGATATATTGTAAAATACAGTACACATATAAAAGACTATGAGATACTTATTGCCAAATATAAATTCCATTTCTAGATGTAGAGGAATACTGTATCACAGGGAATACAGGCAAGCCTTACATAATAATCATCCAGACCTCTGATGATATTTTCATCCACACATTCCATGCTGTCCTAACATCCAATATAAACTTTGTGGAGATGTAATAACAAGTGGCTCCATGGCATCAAGGACCTGCAGGTCTAGTCCAGGACTTACCCACACAATGAACTATAAGGAAAAATGCTGGCCTAGATACTGAGGTCCCTGAGCAGATGGCTCATGCTTTTATCCCTTGTGTACTCCCACTACACTTAGAAGTGGAAAATACATGTATACCAGTAGTGCACAATATGTACATTTATTACAGCTTCTAAGAGTATACATGTGGACGTAACTGCTGCATACTTAAATAATAACAACTGTGTATATATTTGCTATCTTTTAAAATTATATATACATGTAAGATTTATATGTGTATGTTGCCCCCTCTTTATACACATAAATATGTGCAATTTATGCATGTATGTGGATATAAAGGGTTGGCTACCAGTGCATGTCTTCCTACTTGCACCATGACCCAAAGCAGTGGAGCACTTGTGAGGAAGACCAACTTCCTACTTAGGGAGGTGTACCTTCTTATCCATCAGGTCTTAAAGGTCCAGCATCTTCTGTAAGGCCTCCAGACCAGGAGAATGGGGTCCTAGAGGAAGGAGAGAGTGTGGAAGAAGATCTAGTACAGGCTCAATGTGGTCTTTCATAATAACCAGAGTTTGAAAAACCTGAACCACAAGTGGCAAAACCTCTGAAGTGTAGCGAAGAGGTAGTAAGCTAAGATGCTAGCTAAGTGGCCTGTCACCAGGTCAGCTTCACTGCAGCTGCATGGTTGGTACTGACCACCATTTCTGATGGAGCTGAGGGAGGGTTTGGAAGCTTGGACATCTTCCAACTTGAATGCCTACAAGGTGAGCACTGTATATTGGAACATCAGATAAAGTGTATAAATGGAATGCTATATAAAATGTACAGTACCATATTTTGATATATGTAGTGCTTGTCCAGTGAAGGTCCTGGGCACTTGGACATTCAGGGAAGACAAATGAGCCCCCAAGGTTTCCTGACCTCCCAGGGTACTGGCAGGGTGAAAAGCTGAGAATTGTATTAGCTATAATGTACTTATAAGCACTGAGACTTTTCCAGCTCCTTAGTCAAACTCAGCAATAAAACAATCTTTACCCCTATGGTATGGGAGAAGCTTTATTGATTGCTGGCTTGGAAATGAATGTTTAATCGGGAGCCTTTTCCCTTTCGTGTTGCCTCAGTTTCTGTATGCATACAGAATTACAAGACCTGACTTTCCTGTCACCTCAAGACTTTTGGGACAGCTGCCATGTCCACTTTAGGCTGGGCTCCCTTCCCCACCTTCACCATTAGATGAAAGTTAGATCCAATATTATTTTCCAATGTCATGTTCACTAACCTTACTGTGTAGGGCAGTTTGTAGCAGAATCAGATTTACTCTGCTGACCATTTCCTGCTAGGGTGCCCTACCTGTTCCATCTTCCTTGAAACGAGTCCTCTGCTTGTTGGACCCTCTTTCTGTCATCAATCTTACATACTTCTCTTCTACTTTCCTCTGTGAAGATACTATCTTCTGCTGGCACTCAGACTACATCCCACCCAATGGGCAAGTGCAGCAACTTCTTTGCAAACTGTCACTATGCTGATAGCTGACAGCTAGCACGTATGAAACCATTGTTCTGCTGAGGGTACTCAGACAAGTTAAAGGCACCTACATAATGTTAGTAAGGGGCCAAGAAATCTTTTAAAGATAAAAAATTGGCCAATCCCTTACAGAAGAGCTCTGTGTTGGATATATCCTCTGGTGCACAATGCAGATAATCTAAAAATCAAGAGTCAATTTGCCAGAGTTTCTGAACAGGGTGATCAGTCCAGGTTTTACTCCAGGGTATACAGGGACTTGTAGTGTAGATTTTCTAAGGGAAAGCAAGTCTGAAGTACTAGTTCTAAAATGCTATGGCAAAATTCCAGGACTGGATCTTCCAGTTCTCAACGCATGCAGCCAGTAAGCAACTCTTTTCAAAAAGTGAGTCCTCTCTCTGACTTTGCATGCTGGTGCTTAGCAAATGTTTCCAGGGTATATAATGTATCTGCACAACAAGCACAAGATGCTATATTTGGGATCAGGGAGCTATTCTGTTAGGCAGAAAGGAAAGTCAACTGAATGTGATGAGAATACCCACACAGCATGCATAATAGCCTGGGAACAATTGGTCTTCATAGGATATTTAGGCACTCACAAGTGCTGTTTGCTAGCACCGGATACTGAGGCAGAAGAAGGAGAAGCAGAGGAGCAGCAACAGTCCATGGAAGAGAAGGAGGAAGAGGGGTCCCAGCTAGCCACTTCTTATATAGTCACTTGATCTTGGGCAGCTTGCAGGTGGCCAGCGGACAGCTCAGCAGAGAAGGAGTTTGACTCTCCTCCAGAAGAGGAGGTTCAGGTTTCTCCTGTGGAGAAGCAACTCCTCCACATAAATTCCAAAGTTGTGAAGGAGATAGTGGGACAGAATGGAGATGCATGGCCTTCAGGATGCTATGAGGGAGGAAATGAAAGCCTCAGGGATGTTGGGAGGGAGGAGATTCAGGGCATATAGCACACGCTACTGGGCAGTCATCAGGCAATGGATGCCTAGGCTGCAATGAGGAGAGAGATGCTGCAGAGGATGTTCCATGGCAGTCATAGCCACAACCAGCTCCCTTCTATATGATGACCCACTGGATACAGCCACCCCTAGGCTGGATGGCCCCTCTGCAGGCTGGAGCTTCACCTGTGCCATTGCCTGCTCCACACATTTATCTCTAGCACTACTCATTATGCTGCCATCTCTTCAAACACCACTACTACCACAACTGTGCCCATAAAGCCTGTATCATCAACACTGCCACTCCCAGCAAGAGATGCTCCCACTTCTCCATGGGAGTAGGTGGCTGAATAAATCCCTACTATAACTGCCAGCCTATCTTCTTAGTTCACTCAAAGTACTGCAGGACCCTCCAGCAGCTATGATGATGTGGTACTGCCCCCAGTCTTATGCTCTCTGAGGGCAGTGTCATGATCGCTGTGGGAGAACACCAGAATTGGGCAAGCAAAGGCAGCAACACTTCCCCCACCCTGAAAAAAAGGGTGGCCAAAGAAGCACTAACTTTATGTTATATATTAGTCAACATATACAGCACAGCATGTACTGCACATTCACCTTCTAAAATGTTTTTGTAACAGTGTTCCTGTCTTCTATAGCCTGCTATTGACTCATGCGATGTATTTCCTGCAATTCCACCTGATTCAGCTACTCTTCCTCCCCTTCATCTGGATTTCTTCCAATCTCTCTAGAAGAGTGTGTATCTGGTTTTGGTCAGGTTATGTAGCATTCAGCAGGATAGAAAGATTTCAGATTAGATGGGTTATAGAGAAGGCATCCCCCAGATCTGTCCAGATAGCAGAAATGTGTTTTAAATAGGCCAAAGGTTCTCTCAATGACTACCCTGGACTGCCAGTGAGCTCTGTTGTAGCAAGCCTCTGCAGTAGTCTGTGGGTTAGACAGCAGAATGATGAGCCAGCTTTTGAGTGGATATCCTCTGTCACCTATAGGGAAGAAGTTAGATCTGCTTTAGGGTTGAGCAGCAGGGCAGTTCATAGCTTTAGGGTTGAGCAGCAGGGCAGTTCATAGGACGTAGTGCGGTCCTCTTCGCCAATGCTGTCAGTCCATATGAGAGAGACAATTATAGGTTAGTTGGTATGTGGTGATTGTGATAAGTGCATTCCTACCTAGAGGCCAGCCCCCGGTGATGTGTCTTTCCTGGAAGCGGTCATGAATTCCTGACTGCGAGAGGATGTAAATATTATGAGTAGATCCTGGAAATCTGGGCACGACATCCAGGATAATGCCCTTAGTATCACAGACCACATGCATACTGAAGGAGCAGAAACCTTTTTGGTTGTGGTAGGTGGCCTCATCTGCCCCTGGTGCCCTTATTTGGGACATGAGTGCAATTGATATTCCCAAGGCAGATATGAAACCTTCTATTTGCTAGAAATCAGCCATAATTTGATATTGTTGTTGTTGTTGTTGTTGTCTTCTTTGAGGGAAGGATATAGTGTTGCGTATTCCTGGGTAATGCAGCCAGGACCTGATATATACACAAAGAGGTGGCAGACTGGTTGATTCCAGCAGTGATGAGAAATGCCAGGGTAGTAGTGAACTTGAAGTGTACTGGCAAAACATGGCCTCCTTTGGCTGGTTGGTTGCAGATCCTACTCTAAGAGCTGGTATAGGAACAGTGTGGTTTCCTTGTTAAATTTGCACATGACTTTCTCCTTGGATTTGCTTCTAGTCCTCTATTCTCTCCTCTTCCTCTTCCTCTGTCCATAGGGCCATTAGAGTTATATTGAAAAGGGAATCTCCACCAATGACTCACGCCCGCCAGCATGTCCTAGGAACATACACTTTCACACCACTTTATAGTCCTGTATGTCCCAAGTCCCCCCATTCTGTTCTAGTCACCCCATCTATAAACCAATATATCTCAAGCAACACCCAGTATGGCCCAGTCTACCCCAGTTACACTTACTCCTCCCCCCCCCCTTTGTTACCCTCTCTATCCCAGATACATTCCCTCCCATCCCACATATATGACCCAGTCTATCCCTGTGACCTCATTGTGTGTCCTGGTTTGGCCCCAGGAGGTCACAATCTGTCACAGGTATACTCCTTTCCACACTGTAGCCTGCTCCTATGTCCACTCACCAGGGAAGCCATCCTGCCAAATGCCAAGTTCAAAATTAAAATGAAAATTTGCACTTGTGTCTGAAAATGAGCAGTAGTAAATGAACACGCGTAGGCTGAATGATGTTTGTGTGTACATCACTTTTAAGATAATCCCACTCTGACATGCCCTAACATGCTCCTTTTTTGTGCATGTATTTTTGCTCACATATGCTGCCCTGAACTATGGAAGGGTGGTAACAAATATTTTAAATAAAATAAAATAAAAAAAAAAAAAATATATATATATATATATATATATATATATATATATATATATATATATATATATATATATATATATATATAACACATAAACAGCAGTGAGTCAAAATAGAAAGTGTCCGTGGAAAATATATCCAAAAGAAAAAGATACTTATATTAAACTATATCCTTTACATATATACCACAACTGGTGAACATATAAACTCTTGAATATAAAAATAGAAAAGTTCTATTAAATTACACAAAAAATTGTTTAAAATTTTTTTTTACAAAAATATCTATTCTCTGTTAATTAAATGACAATGTATGAATGAAAAATAAAATAAAAAGGAAAAACAAATCCTTTCACAAAACTTTAACAGCATAATATTTACATAACAAAAAATGATCCAAATGATCCTAAAGAAACAGTTTCAAAAATCCAGCTTGTTCACAATGGTTACAATATGAGACACTGCTCTTCAAACAGAAGGCTGCTCAGATGAGCAAAAGTAGAACTCTTCACAAAAAGCCTCACTTCGGTGCCACAACAGGCTAGAATATCAATGGTCAGATGAATTTTAAATCCTAATTATCTATACTCTTTGAGGTAGATTTTCAAAGGGTTACATGCGTAACCCCGAAAATCTGCCCCTGCACATGCTGAGCCAATTTTGCATAGGCTCGGCGGCATGCGCAAGCCTCGGGACACGCGTATGTCCTGGGGCTTTGAAAAAGGGGCGGGAAGGGGTGGGGTCGTGATTGTGGTGCTGATCCGGGGGCGGTCTGGGGGTGGAACCAAGGTCTCCGGCACAGCGGCCGTGCCAGAGGTTTGCGCAAGTTACGCCTGCCAGAGGCGTAAGCCTGCCAGAGGCAGGCGTAACTCCTTGAAATAAGGTAGGGGGGATTTAGGTAGGGCTGGGGGGTGGGTTAGTTAGAGGAAGGGAGGGGAAGGTTGGGGGGGGAGCGGAAGAAAAGTTCCCTCTGAGGCTGCTCCGGGTAGCGTGCACAAATGTACCCCACATGTGCAGATTCAAAAATCTGCCCCTTTGTCTCCGGTCTCAACAAAAGATCTTCTGTTTCACCCTAAAAATAGGGTTTCATCAGGAGAAGGAGATAACATTGAGCATCTGAATCATTTATAGCAAAAAATAAAAGATATATAGATATATATATGCCGGTATATAAAAAAAAAAAAAATAAAATAAAATTTGAAATAAATAAATATATATATATAAATATCTTAAAATGATAATATCAAGAAGCTCATACAGATTTAAATTAAAGTAAATTATAAAGCTTTAGACCTACCATTTGAAGTTGTGTCTTTGCCCACATAATAAGCAGTAGATGAAAACATATTTATAAATATTCAAGTCATATAAACCTAAAAAGCAAAATCAATAAACATCTTGATAAAGACTTTTAAATGCATTCAAAATATACATAAAGCAGATGTTTAAAATAATTTTAGAAATAATTATTTTTGAAAAAACAATCTCAAGTTGAGCCTTCCTCCCCTGAGCATTTTCTGCAGGAAAATTACAGTGAGTCTGAAAGTCGCTGGACTTAACTGGTTTTTATATGTGTTCCGTTCTAACTGTGCCACGATGCAAATGACATCATATATAAGTAAGACAAAGTAAATGTCCCTCAAAGCAGTTGCATTTATTTTAAAACTATCCACTTTAAATTCACAGGTATTACCATCATAGAAATTGTACACAAATGAAAAACCTTGAAAGAATGTTATTATGAAAGTAGTCATCGTAAAATAAATTTTTGTTTTTATTATTATTGCACCCAGTCTATGCACAGGTACCAGTATACTGCAGATTGAGTGCCATGTCAACTGTGCCTTAAAAGCATTTATATTTTGTTTTAAGCAATCCACTTTAGATTTACAAGTGCTTCTATCACATGAAGATTTTAATTAGATGAAACACATACTCTGATTTTGTCCTACTTATATATGACATCATGCTGCAGTCAGCACGGCACACCAATAAAAAGCGGTTAAGTCCAGCAGCTTTCAGCCTTGCTATAAGATTACCTTAATTTGTATGAGGCACTTGATATAATCATTTTAAGATATTTATATATATATATATATATATATATATATATATATATATATATAAAACTCTTTTATTTTTTAGTATCAATGATCTGGATGCTCTATGTTATCTCCTTCTTCTGATGAAGCACTATTTTTAGGGCAAAACAGAAGATCTTTTGTCGAGACGGGAGACAAAGAGTATAAATAATTAGGATTTAACACTCTTATAACCATTGCTATAGTCGCATGTGGCACCGAAGTGAAGCTTTTTGTGAAGAGTTCTACGTTTGCACATCTGAGAAGCCTAATGTTTGAAGAGCAGTGTCTCATATTACATAGAAACATAGAAAATGATGGCAGAATAGAACCAAATGGTCCATCCAGTCTGCCCAGCAAGCTTATGGTAGCATCTGTTGCGCCATGCAAGTCACCCTCTTACTTAGTTTCACAAACGGTCAAAGTCAGGTTGGTTGCTATCTGAGTGTAATTCCCTGTTACCTCTTGCTGTTGAAGCAGAGAACAATGTTGGAGTTACATCCAAAGTATCAGACATGTTGCTTAAGGGTAGAACTGCCACACCAGCAAGTTACCCCCATGCTTATTTGTTTTTCCAGACTGTAAAATCCAATGTTGTGCATAGAGCAAGAGAGGGTATACCCTGGAGGAGAGGAGGTGCAGGGATATGATACAGACCTTAAGATACCTGAAAGGTTTTAAATGCACGATCGACAAACCTTTTCCATTGGAAAGAAATCAGTAGAACTAGGGGTCATAAAATGAAACTCCAGGGAGGACGACTCAGAACCAACATCAGGAAATATTTCTTCACAGAGAGGGTGGTGGATGCCCTTCTGGAGGAGATGGTGAAGACAAAAACAGTGAAAGATTTCAAAGGGACAGGGAATAAACACTGTGGATCCCTAAAGGCTAGAGGATGGAAATGAAGTACATGGGGGTAACTTGCTAAGGTGGTGGTTACTACCCTTTTCCTCTTTTCCCCCTGCCATAAAAGCAGAGAGTAATAATAGAGTTGCATCAAACGTATGAAGACTTATTGGTTGAGGGTAGTAACCGCCACATCAGCAAGTTACTCCAATACACTCTTTTCTTCATTTCCATCCTCTAGCCTCACCTCCAGGGTATAAATATTTAGGTCCTTCAACCTCTCCTCATAAGTCATTTGATGGAGACCGACCACCATTTTTGTTGCCCTTCTCTGGACTGCCTCCATCCTGTCTCTGTCCCTTTAGAGCAGCGGTTCTCAACCTATGGGTCGCGACCCCGGCGGGGGTCGAACACCCAAAACACAGGGGTCGTCTTGTGTCGCGCGCTCCCGGTCTCTCCCGCTGCCGTTGCCGCCGGGCTGTCAGCACGTTCAAGCCCAGCGGGAACGGCAGCGGCGCTAGAAGAAGCTGTGCACCCGTGGCTGGGCCTTTTCTTCTTCCTGCGCCTTCCCCCCCCCTCCCGTGACCTGGAACAGGAAGTGAATCGCGGTGCGCGGGAAGGAGAGAGAGCCGCGCTGCGCCGCGCGAAAAAGTAGCAGCAGCGGCTGCAGCATCGGTCCTCGAGCAATAGAAGCAGCCGGTAATGGAGAAAGGAGACAGCAGCATGAGCCTCCCGCGGCCGATGGGATTCTTCTTTCTTGGCCAGCGGAGGCTGCTGCAGCTCCCATTTGTGCTCGGGGGGGGGGGGGGGGAAGGAAGTGAGTGAGAGAAAGAGAGAGAAGCAGCCAGCCAGCCTGTGTGATTGACTGGTCAGAGAGCTGATGTGTGTGTGTATGTGAGAGACAATGAAAGTGATTGCTCAGGGAGATGACTGATGTGTATGTGAGAGTGTGAGACATTAGTCAGGGAGGTGACTGATGTGTGTGTGTGAGAGAGAGAAAAAGCATGGAAGTGAGAAGTCTGGTTATGTGAGAAAGCATGGGCGTAAGAAGCCTGGTGTTGTGGGGGTGAAAGAAAGCATGGGAGTGAGAAACCTGGGTGAGTGTGCATGCATGAGGGAGAGAGACTGCTTGGTAAGGTGATGGTGCGTGTGAGAGAAAAAGACTGGTGTGTGTGTGTGAATATGAGAGAATGTGATTCAGGGAATGAGAAACCTGTGCACGTGGAGAGAACAAGCATGGGAGTGAGAGACTGGTGAGTGAGTGAGTGAGTGTGTGTGTGTGAGAGAGAGAGAGAGACAGAGAAAGTGATTATGAGAGTGAGAAGCCCATATATGTAAGTAGAACACGGGAGTGGGAAGTCTGTGTGTGTGTGTGTGTATGGCATGAGAGAAACTGTTCAGGAAGGTGACTGGTGTGTGTGTGTGTGTGTGTGTGAGAAAGTGATTATGAGAGTGAGAAGCCCGTATATGTAAGTAGAACACGGGAGTGGGAAGCCTGTGTGTGTGTGTGTGTATGGCATGAGAGAAACTGTTCAGGAAGGTGACTGGTGTGTGTGTGCCAAAGACTGTTTGGGAGATGATTGGTGTGTGAGAGACAGAAACTGGTCATGGGGGCATGACTGGTATGGTGTGTGTGTGTGAGAGACATGGGCACTAAGGAAGAGGACCATAAGTATAGAGCTTAGCTTCTACTGCTGCTTCTGGTGAGTGCCACGGCCTGCAGGGAAGGGGAGTAGGAGAGCTGCTGGAGGGGGTAAGTAAAGGTGGCTTTTTAAGTTTATTTTTCTTGACTGCCATTTTAATTGTGTGATGTCTGCTTTTTTGAAATATTTTATTGGTGTTTGGAGAATGTTTAATAGTTTTTATGAGTTTTTAATTGTTGGATGTTCATAGCTGTTTTGAAACATTTATTCTGCTTATTAGTATAGTTTTACAATTATTTCTGTGTGGGGATATATAGCTGCTTGCTAGTTCTGTTTCCTAATAAGAGGTGTATTGGTTTTTAGGACCTGATTTAATATTTGTAGTGTTGCCTTTTCATAGATAGGGTTGCTCCTGTTTGAGTGTATTCCATAATACAGGTGTAACTGTGTGCGGATTAGTTTATGTGCATTACTACAGATCCTGGGAGTATGTTAGGTCGGTTCTGTGTCTGTTACCGAGATGAGATATTTTGCTAGCATGTAAGCGTTTGTATCGGTCTTATTTGTTGTGTTTTCTCAGAGGACATGCATTTGTGGTAAACTGCTGTCTTTTCATAAGTAGGGCTATTGAGCCTGGAAATAGAAGGAGTTTGAGTTGCTGTTACTGAGATGTCACTAGAACCAGAATATCTTTTTTGTAGGGTGAGTTGTATGGGGAATGTCATAATTCTGCTTTACATCCATTATTGTGGGGTCAGGGGGGTTCCTGTGGATACAAACTGTACTTTTACATCTAGCCCCGTGACGATCATGGGTCAGTGTGCCATGCATGTGAGAACCTATGGTGAGTTGAGTTACATTCACATTATAAATGTCATAATTAAATGATAAGTGTGCACTAAAATCCAACCCCATCCATAACCCCGCCCCCATATGACCAAAGCCCCGCCCTCACCCCACCCTCACGGGGCGAGGGCGGGGCGAGGGGTCACCGCAACATGAGGAACTGTATTGCGGGGTCACCGCATTAGAAAGGTTGAGAACCACTGCTTTAGAGATACGGTCTCCAGAACTGAGCATAATACTCCAGGTGAGTCCTCTCAAAGGACCTGCACAAGGGGACTATCACTTCCTTTTTCTTACTGGTTATTCTTTTCTCTATGCAGCCCAGCATTCTTCTGGCTTTAGCTATCATCTTGTCACATTGCTTTGTGGTCTTCAGATTGCTAGACACTATCACCCCAAGGTCTCTCTCTTGCTCCATGCACAACAGCCCTTCACCACCCCCCCCCCCCCCCCAAGACGTACAACTCTTTTTGATTACCACACCCCAGATGCATGACTCTGCACTTTTTGGCATTGAATCCCAGCTGCCATATCTTTGACCACCATTCAATGTTACTTATGTCACGTCTCATTCTCTCTACTCCTTCCGGCATGTCCACTCTGTTACAGATCTTAGTATCATCTGCAAAAAGACAAACTTTACCTTCTATCTCTTCTGCAATGTCGCTCACAAAGATATTGAACAGGACCGGTCCCAACACCGATCCTTGCGGCACTCGGCTTAACACCGCTCTCTCTTCAGAGTAGGTTCCATTTACCATCACACTATGTCTTCTATCTGTCAACCAGTACGGAAATATTGTTACATTGTAAACAAGCTGGACATTTGAAACTGTTTCTTTAGGATCGTTTGGATCATTGTGGTATATATGTAAAGAATATAGTTTAGCATAAGTGTATGTAGTTTAGCATAAGTGTATGTAGCCCCTTTGAAAAATATGCATTATGTACAATTGGGACACATACATGTGTATATGGCCTTTTTTTTTTACAATCACGAACCTTTGAAAGTTCACCTTTCTATGTGTAAGACATTGAGGTAATTTACAAAAAGCTCATTTATGTGTGTATAACCATATTTTACTCATGTAAATGCTTTTGAAAATTACCTTCATAAAGTATATGCATAAGTTAACACACACTGGGGTAGATTTTAAAAGGTTGTGTGCGGGTGTACATGTGCGTGCGCTACCCAGTGCATGCACATATACACCTGATTTTATAACTTGCGCAAGTTATAACTTGCCCGCAAGTTATAAAATCCGGGGTCGGCACGCGCAAGGGGGTGCACAATTGTGCACCTTGCGCACGCCGAGTCACACAGCCTTCCCCCATTCCCTACCCCCTCATCCCACCTTCTCTTCCCTTCCCTCCCCCACCTTTTCCCCTCACCTTTTCTTTTTTCTTTTTTTTATCTCCAAACTTATTTCAGCCCTGGCTGGCGCGCAATCCCCGGCATCGCCGGGCCTTTTAAAATAGGTTAACTTATGCATTTTTAAAATATATGCTATGTTGGCAGTTATAAAATTATCCTTGCTGTTGTTATTGTATGCTTTAAATGGTACTAGCTGTATAACTCTGACCTTCACTTTATCTATTTTTAATCACTTCTATTTCTTGTTCACAGATTTCACTAGGTTTTTTGAACTAATATATTTCTTTAAGTAAATTGTTAACTTTCAGATCAAAATCAAAACACCTCTATTTTTTATTTTTATTTTTTGATGTGTTAACACTTCAGTTATTTATTCCTTTCTTATACTTTGCAAATATCTGTATTCTATCTGTCCTGTATAAGGTTTTCAGAAGGATCAGTACAGCAGTACTGTGATTTACATTTAAATTAATAAAGGTAGGAATGGATAGGTAGAAGGAGCTTTCAGACATGATAATCAATTAAATATCAGAACAAAAAGGTGACTTTTAATGATCATGTTTTACCTAAACAACAGAAATCATTACTTCTATTCCAACTGCCCATTTCATTGTATTTTAATTCCCTCAAATGGCAAGATAATCTGTAAAAAAATAAAAGAAATATAGAAATTGATAACAGATCATGACCCCAAAAGTCCATTCAGTTTACCCATTTTTCCTACCTACTACAGTACCACAGGCCACACTTTTAAATATTATGCGTGCTGCGCGCATGTTATAAAATCCGGGGTCAGCACACGCAAAGGGGTGCACACATGTGCACCTTGTGCGCGCCGAGCCCGAGGGGAGCCCCAATGGCATTCCCCGTTCCCTCCAAGGCCGCTCCGAAATCAGAGCGGCCTTGGAGGGAACTTTCTTTTTGGCCTCCCCCCACCTTCCCCTGCCTTCCCCACCCCCCAGCCCTAACTAAATCCCCCCCCCCACCTTTGTTTCAAAAGTTATGCCTGCCCGAGGCAGATGTAACTTGCGCACACTGGCTGGCTGCTGTGCTGGAGGACTCGGGAATGCCCTGGCCCTGCCCCTGGCCCCACCCCTTGCCTGCCCATTTTTGAAAACCCCAGGACATACATGCATGGCTTTACCCAAGGCAGGTTTTGCCTCACAAATCTGCTTCACTTTTTTGAAGGAGTTAATAAACATGTAGATAAAGGTGAACTGGTAGATGTAGTGTACTTGGATTTTCAGAAAGCGTTTGACAAAGTTCCTCATGAGAGGCTTCTAGGAAAAGTAAAAAGTCATGGGATAGGTGGTGATGTCCTTTCGTGGATTACAAACTGACTAAAAGATAGGAAACAGAGAGTAGGATTAAATGGACAATTTTCTCAGTGGAAGGGAATGGGCAGTGAAGTGCCTCAGGGATCTGTATTGGGACCCTTACTTTTCAATATATTTATAAATGATCTGGAAAGAAATACGACGAGTGAGGTAATCAAATTTGCAGATGATACAAAATTGTTAGGAGTAGTTAAATCACAAGCAGATTGTGATAAATTGCAGGAAGACATTGTGAGACTGGAAAATTGGGCATCAAAATGGCAGATGAAATTTAATATGGATAAGTGCAAGGTGATGCATATAGGGAAAAATAACCCATGCCATAGTTACACAATGTTAGGTTCCATATTAGATGCTACTACCCAAGACAGAGATCTAGGCGTCATAGTGGATAACACATTGAAATCGTCGGTTCAGTGTGCTGCGGCAGTCAAAAAAGCAAACAGAATGTTGGGAATTATTAGAAAGGGAATGGTGAATAAAATGGAAAATGTCATAATGCCTCTGTATCGCTCCATGGTGAGACCGCACCTTGACTTGAATACTGTGTACAATTCTGGTCACCGAACCTCAAAAAAGATATAATTGCAATGGAGAAGGTACAGAGAAGGGCTACCAAAATAATAAGGGGAATGGAACAGCTCCCCTATGAGAAAAGACTAAAGAGGTTAGGACTTTTCAGCTTGGAGAAGAGATGGCTGACGGGGGATATGATAGAGGTTTTTAAAATCATGAGAGGTCTAGAACTGGTAAAAGTGAATCGGTTATTTAGTCTTTCAGATAATAGAAGGACTAGGGGACACTCCATGAAGTTAGCATGTGGCACATTTAAAACTAATTGGAGAAAGTTCTTTTTCACTCAACGCACAATTAAACTCTGGAATGTGTTGGCAGAGGATGTGGTTAGTGCAGTTAGTGTAGCTGTGTTTAAAAAAGGATTGGATAAGTTCTTGGAGGAGAAGTCCATTACCTGCTATTAATTAAGTTGACTTAGAAAATAGCCACTGCTATTACTAGCAACAGTAGCATGGGATAGACTTAGTTTTTGGGTACTTGCCAGGTTCTTTTGGCCTGGATTGGCCACTGTTGGAAACAGGATGCTGGGCTTGATAGACCATTGGTCTGACTCGGTATTGCATGTTCTTATGTTCTTATGACCATTTGGTCCTTTTCTCCCATTATTACTATGTACAGTGTATGTTACTATGTATAAAAAGGAGAGAAATTAAAAATTAGCCAAAAATAAGTAATTTAGGAATGTTATCAATTGGAAAATACCTAAACTTTCTTTGTAGTCAAATATGCATTTACCATATTTAACAAAATAAGGGGTAGATTTTCAAACCGCGCGATTTGGCGTACTTTTGCTGGCGCATCAGGCGCAAGCAAAAGTACGCGGGATTTTAGTAGATACGCGCGTAGCCGCACGTATCCGCTAAAATCCTGGATCGGCGCATGCAAGGCTATCAATTCCGTATAGCCGGCGCGCGCCGAGCCGTGCGGCCTCAGAGGGAACTTTCTTTTGCCCTCCCCTCACCTTCCCCTCCCTTCCCCTACCTAACCCACCCGCAGGCCCTGTCTAAACCCCCCCCTTACCTTTGTCGGGGGATTTACGCCTCCCGGAGGGAGACGTAAATCCCCGCGCGCCAGCGGGCCGCTAGCACGCCGGGACGCGACCCGCCCCCGGAACGCTCCCGACACGCCCCGAAAACGCCGCGCGGTTCGGGCCCGCCCCCGACACGCCCCCCCTCAGAAAACCTCGGGACTTATGCGAGTCCTGGGGCTCTGCGCGCGCCGGTAGGCCTATGTAAAATAGGCTCACCGGCGTGCAGGGCCCTGCTCGCCTAAATCCGCCCAGATTTGGGCGGATTTAGGCGAGCAGGGCTCTTAAAATCCGCCCCTAAATGTCTGTTTTAATAAATTATTCTCATTTTTAACACAGATCCAATGATGCTGCATTTTAATTAACAGGCTGCCATATTACTATTGTTTGTTCAATTTATATTCTGACTTTCAGGACTACAAAGCAGATTACATTCAGGTGTCATAGATACTGTAGTTCCATTTTGCCAGAAGGCTTACAGTCTAAGGGGGAGATTTAATATACTGCTATATTTTACCATGGGGGTGCAAAATATCATGGGGTGATGTTCCTCCCTAGTAAAATTTCACAGCTGAAAAATTCCACAAAAAAAAATATTGCAGCGAAAATGGGGGAAAAACAGGCAATGGTGGCCCACTCCACCCAGGGGCCCTCGTGTTAAAGCGATATGAGGCCCAAAAATAAGCCTGCCCCCTAGATGTAAATATGACCCAAGGAGTCTGGGGAGACTCTTGCCCACCCCCCACTGCCTGCTGCGGTGGCCCTGCAGGGCCCGATGTTGAAAAAAAATAAAAACATAATTGTGCTGTGATGACTCATCCCTTCCCAAACCCCTCCTCTTAAAATAAATATTCTCCCTTGGGTTCCAAGCCCCCAAGAGATCATGTACCTCCACCCCCTAAACATTAGAAATAATCCCTGTTGTCTAGTGGTTCCCTGTATCCTAGTCCACTCCCTGGACCTCCTCATACATTGAGAACACATCCTTGGTGTCTACTAGAGCCCTGAGTGCTCACTAGGGTCTTGGCTGATCAATGCCATCTTTCAAATGGCTTTGACTGGGGATGGGGGCCAATAGACACCAGTGATAAGGGGGCTTGTGTGTCACAATGCAATTATTTTTAAACTTTGGACCCAATGGGACTGCCTTGAAAGGTAGCAGGGTGTTACAAAGATCCATCGGAGGAGTTAATCCTGGCCATGTCATGGTACGAGCATTAGGATGTGCATTACCATCCCAATGTTTTTGTGTGAAAATATCTATAACTCCCGGGTGCAGCTTGCCAAGTCACTGTAATGTTAGTTGTGGGTTTTGAACTACCAGTCCTGGAGGTAATATACTAGAGCTCTGCAGAGATAGCTGTAGTGGTGTTACCTTCCCATGTCCAGCCAGGTTCCCATTAGTTATAAGTAATCTCACCCTATTCACTCAGCTATTCTTTAGTGCTAGCCAGCAGAGAGTTCTCTGCTGACACAACATCTCTTGAACGCTTTAATGCTGAGCCTGAACAAGGCTGTGCTGAAGTACAATGAGCTGGATTGGGTCTCTTCTCTCAAATTACCCAGTAAGAGAAACTGAATCATTTGTTTGCCTTTGGTTGTTTCCTCTCCAAGATGTAAGTCAGAAAGCATATTTTGTTTTACCTTTTTGTCATCTTGTTTCAAAATATCAATTACAAGTGCAGCTATTGGGTTGTCTTTTAGACCCGACAGATTGGGGTAGCCCACCTTGAAAAAAATCAACATCTTATGAGGGCTTCCCCCCCCCCCCCCTTTTCTGACAGTGACTGCAACATTCTTTTTTTTTTTTTTTTTTTTTTTAGATACCTGTAGAGAGGGAAAAGTTGTCAGTCAGAGCTCAGCTGACTGACTTTCTATTGTCTTTCTATTGTGTGCAGCAAGCTGGTGTTCAGAAAAAGACTTTAAAACTGTGGAAGGTTGCTAAAGCACAAGGTTGTCCTCTTTTTCTTTCTCTCCAATAATGGCTACATGAGAGCAGATGCAGTACCTGTCACAAGTGCAGTCACTTCAAAAGCAAGTTGAACTATGGCAGGCATATACATTGCATGAACAAAAAATTCAGCAATTAGAGACTCTGATAAAAGGAACCTGCCCAACTCCTAACTTCTTACCCCAGAATGATATGAGGTGAATAGGGGGGTTCTATCAAGGGTTCCTGCATCAATGCAACTTAAAATTTCAAGTCTAAACAGAGTTCTTTCCCAACAACGTAAAGAAACTGTGTTAGGTAATTACCCAACTTACAGGAGATGCTCTGAAATGGGCCATCATCTTGATGGAATGAGAACCAAGTGCAACATGGAAGACCTTCCTCCAAGAGTTTAAGAAAATATTCTCTGACCTTCACTAGAAACATACAGCTGGGAGGAGCCTAATACAACTGCAACAAGGAACAGGCACTATTGTATTGTATTTTCCCAGCTTCCACCAGCTACAAGTAGACATGGGATGGTGAGGAGAACCATTATGGCACCAGTTTTGTCTGGGGTTAAGGGAAAAGATCAAGGATGAGTTAGCCTGGATCAAACCCCCTCCTCCCTAGCAGAGTTAATCAATACATGTTTCTGAATTGACAAGCGTCTAGGGGAGCGGCAAGGAGAAAAACAAGGAATCCTGGGTTGGTCACGCCTCCATCCAAGGAATCCCTCTGCAGTAGTAAAAGAACATGATGCCCCAGAACTGATGCAAATTTGCACCGCCCCCTCTTGGAACTCAGTCTCAGGAGGCAATAATCAACGGCTCCAACCATGACCCCACTCCTGCTGCCTGTGGCATGGGGTCGTGGTTGCAGCCGTTGATTATTGGCTCAGTGTTCCTACTGAGAACTTACCCTGATAGGCATTCTGTTTTCCTAAGGGGAGGGTCTCTGAGCAACTGGGGCCTTGCAGGACCAAACAAACCCTCAAAACAACGGGGCAAGGAATAGAGTTGACCAGATTGTTTGTGCAGTACATTCTTAGGTGGCTCCAATAGGCAAAAAGATCACCTCAAGAACATCAAATTAACTGAGCAAACTCAAAGGACTTGTATTTGAGAAATGTAGGATGTAGTGGCACCTGTGATCTCACAATTGAATAAGTTAGATAAGTTGGACACTGTGGCTCTTCCCTCTATAGTCAATTTGAATGAGACAGTTTGATATATTAAAAAAAGACCTGTGGGTGGTGACCAAGGGCCTTCAAGGGGGGCTACTATCACAGATAAAAGATACTACAGCAGAGGCTGGGAGATCATAGGAAGGGCCTTTGCAAACATGAAGAAAAAAGACTGCTGGCAAAGCACAAGCCATGATGGAGGGAAGACACCAGCACTCAAGAAGTGGGCTCCAAATATGTACCGATAGTCACTATGGGATTCTCCCAACCAATACCACAGTGGAGAGGAATTGAGGTACACTGCGATGGGGGTCAGAAGAAGCTTTATCAGAGTCCTTTCTACCACATGTCAACTGTGCTATACAGATAGCAGGAATGCTTTAGCACCCATTAATCGTGATGACTGCCGAAAAGTGATATGTAAAATGAAAAAACTCGACTGATTTTCTTTTTTATTTCAACCAAAGTTTGTAAATAATGGGCCGGATTTTAAAAGCCCTGCACGCGTAAATCCGGCCGGATTTATGCGCGCAGAGCATTCGCGCGCCGGCGCACCTATTTTGCATAGGCCGCCAGCGTGCGCATAGCCCCAGAGACGTGCGTAAGTCCCGGGGCTTCGTAAAAGAGGCGGAGGGGCGTGTCCGGGGTCAGGGGCGGTTCGGGGTGGGTCCAGGGGTGTTGCGCCAGCCTGGGGGCATGGCTGAGGCCTCCGGACCAGCCCCCGGGTCGGGCGATGGCGCGCCAGCAGCCTGCTGCCGCGCGCAGATTTACACCTGCCTCGGGTAGGTGTAAATCTGCCGACAAAGGTAGGGGGTTTTAGATAGAGCCGGGGGGTGGGTTAGGTAGGGGAAGGGAGGAGAAGGTAAGGGGAGGCGGAAGGAAAGTTCCCTCCGAGGCCGCTCCGAAAGTTCCCTCCGCATCCATCCACTGGATGGCCCGCGCCATTTTTAAAGATGGTGCCGGCCGTCCAGTGCTCCTACCATGCGACAGGGGCCGGCCAATGGCACGGTTACCCTGTCACATGGTAAGGGCAAAGGGCCTTCGGCACCATTTTTATTTCTGGCAGACGACGGCCCAAGAGCGGGAGATCGCTTCCGGGGCCCACTGGGCCACCAGGTAATTTTAAAACGTTTTTGGGGGGGTCGGGAGGGTGGTGGAGGCTAAGGGAGCGGTTTTAAAGGGTTGGGGTGGGTTTTTTGTTTATCAACCGACAGCCCGAGCACGAGAGAACGCTCCCGGGACCCCGCTGGACCACCAGGTAATTTTAAAATGTTTTTGGGGGGGTCAGGAGGGTGGTGGAGGCTAAGGGAGCGATTTTAAAGGGTCAGGGTTGGTTTTTAGGTTGTGTCCTAACTCCCGTTAGTGTGCACTAACCCGATTAACAATTTTTTCCACGATAAATCGGTGGAATTTCTATTGTATCGCACTCTTTAACGATTAATGACGATTTAAAAAAATATCGGACGATATTTTAAATCGTCAAAAAACGATTCACATCCCTATTACCGATGCACTTGCGGCTTTGCATGCATTTTCAAAATGTATGCATGCAAACCGAATGCAAAACAGTTCTTTATAATAGGGGTGATGTTGCATATTTGGGCCTGCTGCGCCTTGGGAATAGCCCAGGAACACAAAAAGACTTGACTGTACAGTTCTGGTGCAAGTATTTATTTACAGTGTTTCACACTTACAGAAACAAAATAGTGGCTCACTTTACATCAGGCACAATTCTCGGGTTTATCCGTATGGATAAACCAGGAGAGGTACTACCAGCTCCCTGGGGCCTCCTCAAGCTTTCTAAACCTGGGTTCTTATGGTAGGGTGAAGGGAATCTCCCTTTACCCAGAATACTTTGTGATGTTCTGCCTTAAGGAGGACTGGGTTAGAAACCTGAACTGGGCTCCTTAAGACAGAATAAGGGAGTTGTTGGTACACTCCATCACAGGTGTATTTTGGGCCAAAGTAAGATGTGATTTTGCCATGATATGCCGATATTGTGTGATATACAGCATTTATCATGCAATAAATGCTATTTTTGTGTGTTAATGGAATATTGCAGATTAGTAAATCTCGCTATAAGGAGGTAATTTTTCAAAAGCCCATTTATGCACATAACTTGATTTTTATGTTTGTAAAACCTTTTGAAAATTCAGCCTTGTGGACTGAATTTTCAAAGGAGTTACACACAGGTAGCAATTTCCGAAAACCCATTTACATGCATAAAACCAACTTTTATGTGCATAAATTCTTTTGAAAATTACCTCCTAAATTTGTACCTGAAGCAATGGAGGGTGATGTGACATTTCCAAAGTTCCATGGAGCAGCAGCAGGATGTGAACCATGGATACCATAGTTTACAGCCCCCTGCTTTAACTACTAGGCCACTCCTCTACTCATAGACATTTTGGAGTGCATATATTGTAACAATTTTCAAAAGTCCATTAATATGCGTAAAACCTTTTGAAAATTCAGTGAAATTTCAAAGGAATAACATGGGTAAAAATAGAAATTTTCAAAACCTCCTTTATTTATTTTATTAATTGGTGTTTGATATTCTGTGTTTTGGTTTTTTTTTTACCATGAATGACCTCAAAGCAGATTACAATAAATTTAAAGTACATTACCTTAGTGTTACACATGTAAAGTCCATTTATGTACATAAAACCAAATTTTATGCTCAGAAATCCTTTTGAAAATTACCTGTTTTTATTCTAAAACAGAATTTTCTAACTTCTAGGTGAGTCAAATTGGGAAACAGATATGAGAAAAAGAAATAAAAAGAAAAGGAAAAAGCAAGAAAATGATATAAACAGGGTATTTTTAAAGCCATTTTCATAGGTAAACCTGTATTTTACCCATGGAAATAGGCTTTTTACAAATTACCCACCCTATATGTGAGTTAAAAAACACAAATAGATCCACTACAAGTGCACTTTTACTGAAATTAGGGGAAGGCTTTTCTGGGATTGAGGTGGACTTAAAAACTACGTGCATACTTTTGCATTTTCAGAAGTATCAATGTATTTTTTGTCAGAAAAAGAACTCAACAGAAAATGGCAGATTTAAATGTGTACTTTTCCTTGGGTCATTTTCAAAGTGAAAGTGAACATATACTTTCATGGTGAAAATTAGTGCAAATTCCACAGATAAACAGACTTTACAGATATAAGTCAGTCTGAAGGTTCTGTGGAGAGTGAGACATTGTATGTGATTAGCTGTAGTGTCATTTGGGAGCAAGCTCAGCCAGTTATGGTTTTAGTCCCATTGCATGCAGAGAGATGCACGTCCTAATTTTCTAAGGGAACGCAACTGGGAAATTTAAACTTGTATCTCCATGTATAAAAATGGTTAAACCAGGACAGGCTCAGTTTGGCCCCCTGAATATGGAGCTAATGGACATCCTATGAATATGTATGTGCCTGAGTTTGCTTGAAGTTCGGGCAAAGAGAAGAATGATGGGAAATGGGATCCTGGATTCAGATGTTCCTGTGTGTAGGGGAAGGGGGAGGTAGGGAAGGTTGGAATTAACATATTTCTTATATAAAGTGTCAATCTTCTATAATACAACCGTCTCTCCTACTGCAAAACTTCACACTATTTATTCTTGTTTAAGAGTCATTAGGAATCTAAAATTAAATCTTGAGTATTACATTCATTTTATTTTATTTTATTTTATTGATTCTGTGAAAATCAGCATTAGGTAGCACATAATAGAAAGGACAGCAGCTCAGTTTTTTAGGGCATAACTTTGTGTCCCTTTCTATTAGAATTTGACAAAATTGTTTTCAGTTTTGCTCTAGGGCACCAGATCATGTTGCACTGATTAGCACATCACAGTCCACTCAGAGCACATGTTTGTATAGTTCAGTAGTACTTGGTATGGTAGCTTAGCTCTGTGAACCCTGATCTGAAAAACAAACATAATATTTTCTCCATGTCGACTTGGTTTTAAAAATATCAGTCTGTGGCCTCCAAGATAAACACTCTTCAATGATTCAGTGAAATTATTTAGCACCAAAATTCTTCTTTCATTATAGTATATGTCTATAAGCATTTTCTTCCACAGATTTTAAAGTATAATATTACATACACAAAAAGGGGTTAAAGCAGCATAGCTTTGAAACTTGTGAGGGGTAGCACCAGTTGTCAAGTGCACATTTCAAGGTACAATGAAGTCCATATTCAGCCACTGGTAGCTAGCAAAGTTATCCCTAGATTAATCAAAATGCTATAATAATGCATGGATAACACCCGCGGTAAGAAAAAGGGGCATGTTTATGGTAATATTAAAATTACCGAACTGCGCTGATAACAGAATGTTTCACATAGGTAGTAGCATGGGATGTGGTAAAGTTTTCACTCCCCGCAATACTTCTATTTCACCCCTCACAAAGTGTCCAGACAGATACCTAATACTATTTGGGGGGTGGGGGGAAGAGAGAGAGAGAGAGAAAAAGAGAGAGAGAGTATTTATAAGGCCTTCATAGTAGTCAAACTATATATATATATATCTCTATAGGAGGGCCAGGTGGAGGAGAGGTGTTGGTGGTAGTTTAGGGTTTAGGGGCCAGTTTTACATGCAAAGTGTGATTTTCAAACAGCACTGTACACCTCAGTGAAGATTTGAGTTCATTTGGAGTGAGGGAAGTCGCACAAAGATGATATTTCTACAATGTTCTCACTCCTTAGCTTGATGGACTCTATAACAGGGTATTATCAAGCTAGGGAGAGAGAACATAGTAGAAATTAGAGACGTGCATTCATTTTTCATGAATTTGACAATTTCAATGGGGGCACCGAAAAACAAATGGAATTGTTCCGAAATGTCTGAAAAAATCATTGTGTGAGTGCGCTAATGGGAGTTAGCGCACACCAACTCCTGTTAGTGCGCCTTAACCATAGTTAGGGGGCACTATCTTTAAAATGTTAGTACGAGCTAACTCCCTTTATTTATCACATGCATTAGGGCATTAACATGTGTGATAATACCTTAACGCACGTGTTAAGGCTATATTGCAAAATGATAAATGACCGTGTAAATGTGGACAGACCAAAGAGCTATCATAAATTTAGCTGGCTAACTTTAAGATAGCTGGCTATGTTCAATAGTGCAGCTGTACTATTGAATGTACCTCCAAAGTTTGCTAGATAAGTTTATCTGGTTAACTTTGCTATCTGGACAATGACTGAACATGTAGCTTTTTTTTTTAATTGTTTTCTTTTTATTGTTTGTTTTTTTTTTGTTTCAGAAAATAGTGGACACTATTTGTAAATAGAGTGTGCAATTTCATGATACCTTACAAAAAGAAAAAACTTGAGTAAGATCTTGGGGGGGGGGGGGGGGGAAGGACTCCAGAAACCCCCTCCCCCTGCCATCCCTGGATGTGACAGAATCTCACCAGAGAAAGGAAATATTTGGTGAAACCCTCTCATTCACATGCTACTTCCAACCCTTAATCCCTTCTCTTTGTTTACAATATAACAAACATTGGCTGCCAGCTCACCTTCTGCCCACTCTCTTAACCCTGCTGATTTACCAAATTCAACCTGGTGGTGTAGTGTAGATGACCCCTCTGCTCCTGGACCCAGTGGCAACCATTTCTAAAATGTTGTTCTCTGTTTAATCCTATCATGTGATAGAGGTAATTGCTAACTGCTGCCATTTTGGAAAATGACATCAACCAGCCCAAGGCTAGGGAGTGCTCCGGGTCACCAATGCACCATCAATGACTCTTCAAAAGGTAAAGTGACCCAGGGTAAGGGGGAAAGAGGGAGTATGATTTCTAGGGATGTGAATCATGTGATCGATCGTCTTAACGATCAATTTTGGCTGAAGGGGGGGGGAATCTGATCGTCTTAGTTTTTTAGGTTAAAAAATCGTTTTATCGGGGGAGGGGGGAGGGCGGGAAAACCGGCACACCAAAACAACCCTAAAACCCACCCCGACCCTTTAAAATAAATCCTCCACCCTCCCGAACCCCCCCAAAATGTTTTAAATTACCTGGGGTCCAGTGGGGGGGGAGGTCCCGGCGCAATCTCCCGCTCTCTGGCCATGGCTGCGTTAAGAGAAATGGCGCCGGTGGCCCTTTGCCCTTACCATATGACAGGGCAAAGGTAGCGCCGGCGCCATTTTGGTTCCTGTGACCCGACTTCGTGAGTGTAGGAGATCGCTCCCGGACCCCCGCTGGACCCCCAGGGACTTTTGGCCAGCTTGGGGGGGCCTCCTGACCCCCACAAGACTTGCCAAAAGTCCAGCGGGGGTCCGGGAGTGACCTTCTGCACTCGGGCCGTATTGCCAATATTCAAAATGGCGCCGGCACTACCTTTGCCCTCACTATGTTGACATAGGGCAAAGGTAGCGCCGGCGCCATTTCTACAACGCACCGGAGGCCCGAGAGTAAAAGATCACACCAGGACCCCCCCCCCCCCACTGAATCCCAGGTAATTTAAGGCATTTTGGGGGGGTTCGGGAGGGTGGGGGATTTATTTTAAAGGGTCGGGGTGAGTTTTGGGGTTGTTTTAGTGTGCCGGTTTTCCCGCCCTCCCCCTTCTCCTGATTTACGATTTTTGACGATAAATCGGGGGAATTCCTATTAAATATCGCCTCTAACGATTTAAAATATATTGGACGATATTTTAAATCGTCAAAAAACGATTCACATCCCTACTAGGAACTGATGCGAAAGAGGGAGTGTGGGAGTGAGATGGGGAGTATCCCACCTTAACTTCTTGCATGAAGAGTCCAACAATAAGAACATAAGAAATTGCCATGCTGGATCAAACCAAGGGTCCATCAAGCCCATCATCCTGTTTCCAACAGAGGCCAAACCAGGCCACAAGAACCTGGCAAATACGCGAACACCAAGAAGATCCCATGCTACTGATGCAATTAATAGCAGTGGCTATTACCTAAGTAAACGATTAATAGTAGTTAATGGACTTCTCCTCCAAGAACTTATCCAAACCTTTTCTGAACCCAGCTACACTAACTGCACTAATTACATCCTCTGGAAACAAAATCCAGAGCTAATTGTGCATTGAGTGAAAAATAATTTTCTCCAATTAGTCTTAAATGTGCTGCTAACTTCATGGATTTCCCCCTGGTCCTTCTATTATCCAAAAGTGTAAATAACCAATTCACATCTACTCATTCAAGACCTCTCATGATCTTAAAGACCTCTATCATATCCGCCTCAGCTGTCTCTTCTCCAAGCTGAACAGCCCTAACCTCTTCAGCCTTTCCTGATAGGGAAGCTGTTCCATTCCCTTTATCATTTTGGTTGCCCTTCTCTGTACCTTCTCCATTGCAACTATATCTTTTTTGAGATGCGGTGACCAGAATTGTACGCAGTATTTAAGGTGCCTCGTTCCTGGGTGAGGAGTGGCTTTGCTGCTCAGGCTCACACTGAGGCTTCGGGATCTTACTTGCTAATGCTTTCTCAAGGCCCCCATTTTCCAGGCACAGTATTGCTGTGTCCTTGTGGTGGAGATATGTGGTATTTTATAAACTGTGCAGCTCCTGTTGCACAGTTTATAAAATACAAGCATGACTTTTGGTGACCCGACTTATATGTATATTACATAAAGAAGTTCTAAAGTTCAGGCTAAAGGCACTGCACAGAAATACATTTCCCTGGGTTAGCCAAAATTAATTCCACTCATCCCTACCACCCATCTCAAAAATGCTGAAGATGTGGCAGACTTGTAGATCACTGGTAGTGGTAGCAGTGCACAACACCTATTTCTCCTCTAGAATCCTTCCCCTTCCTACCTATTTTTCTTTCCTCCAGTCTTCCCTCCACCTTCCCCAGCAAATTTGGTGTCTCCTAGAGCTGGCTAGGCTGCAGCCATGGTGGCAGAATGGGGTCCATGATGCTGTCTTCTGGCCCAGACAGACTTTAACAGTGGAGACAAATCGAACAGGGATTGCAGAGTTGGGAAACACAGATATTGCCATAGGCTTTCATTGCTTCTTCCATATCCATCTCGTACTTTATGTGCAGCATGCATGGCTACTTGTCTAAGGTTATATGGCCATACATATGCAACATAGACCATATGAACATGTATATGGATGGATAGACAAACATATAACCTGAACAACATATAATCTCACTTATTTAAATAAAACATGCCTAAAAACACATTTATACAGTTTTTTCTGAGAAGAGTTGAGATAGAAAATGGGAAAAAAAATATAGCATAACTCTTTAAAAAAGCTCTTCTGAAACAAAAATCAGTCAGAAAATTGCCTACTTTGTGTTTCCAACAGAAAATCACAGCTTCTGTAATAAAAATTAGGGATATGCTTCAGTTTTTAACAACACATGCAATGTCAATGACTTTCCTTATTCTGTTTCATTTCATTTCTAGACTATAATGATATAAAATTTCCTAAAATTTTGTATTTTTAAAATTTTTCATTTAGTGCGCACTATTTTGATGCAGTGCACACTAATTGGACTTGAATAGGGTGCACTAACTCAAATAGTGCAGACAAAATAGAAGTTTAACACATATTTTTCACTCATTTATGTCTGCATTGTTTGCAAAGGAATGGAATAGAAAACTAAAGGTGACCTTATTTAGAACTATTTTTGTCTTTGCAGTCTTTTTTTTAAGGAAACATGATTGGGCCTCTGTTCTGGTCATCCAATTTCCCGGTGCATAAATTGGCCTGCTACTTGGACAATTCTCTATTCATTACTGAGCAGTGGAAAGGAAACAAAGAGTTGTTTTTTCCACTCTTTTAAACTGTATAATGCCTTTTACCAGATTCCAGAACATCAAGAAAAGAATTATTTTGCTAGACAAGCTGCCATAATTGAAATGAAGTCTAATCAGACTCATTACTGTTTTCAGCAATTTGCAGCACCAAAGATGCTTATTAGGTAACTGTGTTTAATAAACCGCTCTTTAGAAAAATAACAGTAATGAGATCTTAACAACCAATGTAATGTGAAAAGTATTACTAGCACTGCATAGATTTTCACATTTAGTAATGTCATAATTATGTTTTAGGAATCAGTAGCTGTGATGCTATGATGTTGAATTTCTATACCTTCCACAAACAACTTTATGGATAATAGGCATATATATATATATATATATATATATATATATACTAGCAACTGAACCCGTTATATGCCCGGGTGGCGAGCCTTTTTATTGGCACATATGCTCTTGTATGGAAGCATTAGCTGAAAAGGAAAAACTAAATTGTTTTCACCCAGGGCAAGGGACATGGAGGCACATTTGCTAAAGCCAGGGCTGGCAAAGTTTATTTACCAAGCTGTCTTTCACACTCCCCCACACCCCCTCTCCTCTCTCACCGGCATCCCCCTCCCCTCCCCTCATATAGGCTCCCTCTCTCTGAAACCTGCACTCAAACATCCCCCCACCCACCCTCTCTTACCTCCCATGATCTCTCTCACACTCTCTCCACCTCCCTCTTACCAACCATGCCGTCTGTCACCCCCCCTCTCTCACACACACACATTCTCTCTCACCGGCATCCCCCCCCCCCAACGCTCTCTCTCACACCCTCCTGCTCTCTCTCACCCTCCCCTCCCCGACACACATTCTCTCTCACCGGCATTCCACGAGACCCGCGCTGTTCATGGCGAAGATAAAGGCCCGGTGCACTGTTCGCGGCGAAGATGAAGGCTCGGCGCGCTGTTCGCGGCACACGGGGGCCTTCCATTTTCGCCTTGAGCAGAAAATAGCAGCGGAGACCCCGGCATGCCGCGAATGGAGCACGTCTCATGGCACACGTTCCATTCTCGGTGAAAATGAAGGCCCGGGCATGCCGATTGTGGCACACGGGGCCCTTCCCTTTTCGCCATGAATGGCATGCTGGGCCTTCCTCTTTCTCTGCGAACGGAGCATGTGCCATGAGACGTGCTCCGTTCGCGGCATGCCAGAGTCTCCTCTGCTATTTTCTGCCTGTTCCGCGATGGCCGCTGTCCCTCCGGTTTTGAATAGTCTTCCGGCAAGGGAGGAAATCGGCGAGGTGAGGGAGGAAATCTGCGGGAAGGAGGAATTCTGCGCAGAATCTGCATTCCACAGTAGTGCTGAATTCTCCCAGGAGTACCTTTTGTAGCTGGTGTTGTGACATGGCCGCTCTATGGCGTGTTTGAGCCTCCAAGGCAGCCAGGGAGCTGCCTGCGCCATCTGTCGGCGGGCTGGGGAACATTCGCGAGCACTGACGGACACACTACCAAGCCCGATATATTATGGATTTTTTTTTTTTGTGTGTGTGTGTATGTATGCTCACATGTCTGTGTTAACACAGGAAGCCAGAATAATCCAGGACACAGCTCAGCCTCTTTTACATTAACCAGATATGTGATGGAGAAAGAAAGACAAAACACTCAAGTTTGAGATAAAAAGGACCATGGCTTTATTAAAAATGGGAAGATAGAACCAGAGCCAAATAGTTAAATGATAAATTAATAATTCCCCCTCCCTTCACCTGATTTCTGGGTGATTACCAACCCCCCTTTCCTCCTCCATGCTTCATACCTGTGATGGACCACTTTCAACGCACTTGGGCTTCATGAATTATACTGAGCTTCCGCCATGTTCCAGAGGGTGCCCAATCAGGTGTGATCACCTGGTCAGATCTTCTAATGTCATCTGATTAATGGCCCCAAAGGCTCAGCAATGGTAAGTCTGAGATTGAGTGCAAATAGCTACCAATTGGGCAATGTAGCTAATCCCTACCCAAAATATGTATGATGGCTTGGATAACCCTCTCAGCCCCCCATCCCAAGCAGTGACAATCACCCTGAAACAAGTACATCAACCAAATAACAGTACACACATATGAACAGAATGGTGGAAAGGGCACAGAGAAATTATAGAGGATAAAAAGAGGAGGATATTTGTCTTCAGCTCCCCCTCCCTTTATTCCCTTGCATAATGTAAAATTCTGCCATATCCCCCTGCAGAGATTTTAATCAATGAGCAATGAGAGTCAACGCTTTACGTGTTTCAAACTGCACGGGGGAGAAGGTCAGTACTCAGGGTTTCTCAGCCCACATTCCTCAACCATAGACATTTCCGAGAAGTTTCCGGCAGCCCAGGGCCATCACCATATTAATAATAGCAGCTGTAGACCTGGCCTAGCTCTGTCTCTTATTTAAATTATATATATTTGCTTGCACACACACACACACACACACATAAACATATATTCATATACAAGCATATAGGAGTTTAAAATAAAATTAACTTACATTTGTAGGGATAGATTTTCAGACGAGCGCGAACAGCCTACTTTTGTTTGCGCTCCAGGCGCAAACAAAAGTACGCTGGATTTTAGTAGATACGCGCGTAGTCGCGCGTATCGGCTAAAATCCTGGATCGGCGCGCGCAAGGCTATCGATTTCGTATAGCCTGCGCGCGCCGAGCGGCACAGCCTACCCCCGTTCCCTCCTAGGCCGCTCCGAAATCGGAGCGGCCTAGAAGGGAACTTTCCTTTGCCCTCCCCTCACCTTCCCCTCCCTTCCCCTACCTAACCCACCCGCCCGGCCCTGTCTAAACCCCCATCCTACCTTTGTCGGGGGATTTACGCCTCCCAGAGGGAGGCGTAAATCCCCGCGCGCCAGCGGGCCTCCTGCGCGCCGGGCCGCGACCTGGGGGCGGGTACGGAGGGCGCGGCCACGCCCCCGGGCCGTAGCCATGCCCCCGTACCCGCCCCCAAAATGCTGCCGACACGCCCCCGCAATGCCGCGTGCTCCGGCCCCGCCCCCCGACACGCCTCCCGACACGCCCACTCCGAAAACCCCGGGACTTACGCGAGTCCCGGGGTTCTGCGCGCGCCGGTGAGCCTATGTAAAATAGGCTCACCGGCGCGCAGGGCCCTGCTCGCGTAAATCCACCCGGTTTTGGGCGGATTTACGCGAGCAGGGCTCTGAAAATCCGCCCCATTGAGTTCTACAGTTCTATAATTAATAAGGTTAAAAAATTCAACACTAAGCAAAAATAATAAAGCGCCTTCTTCCACAGTAATAACATAAATGCATTATATTTAATACACAGGAGTTGGTTAGGTTCTAGGAGTGTGCATGGTCAAAACTTTAATTAATATTTTTGTTTTTCATTTTAAATGGTATTTTGTTGTTTTTCGCTTTCAGGGTTTTTTATTTTTCATTTATTTGGTTTTTATTCATTTTCGGCAAAGTATTGCAAATAGAGTGCCAAATTAAGGAAGTCATTTATCAAAATGTGTTAAGGCATTTTTGGAGTGAGGAAACTCACCCAAAGATGAGATTTGTGCAAGGTTCTCTCCACTTAGCTTGATGGACACTCTACCTGGGTAACGTCAAGCTAGGTGGAGAGAACCTTGCACAAATCTCATCTTTGGGTGAGTTTTCTCACTCCAAAGGTCATCAAATCTTCACAAGAGACCACTGTTCTGTTCGTACGTCTCACGTTGAATGTCAAAGTGGCCCCTAACCCCCTACACTAATACCTAAACCTCACCTCGAGTTACTAGGTGGGCCTCCCATAGGGATTCAAATACCTATCTAGGGAGAGGACATTATAGCTAATCTCTCTCTCTCTCTCTCTCTCTCTCTCTCACACACACACACACACACACACACACACACACACAACAATGGTCTCCCAGTGGTTGAATGACACTTATTGCAAGGTCTGAAAATGTTATTGTAATTTGCACTAACTTAGCTCTTTGCTTAGGTAATTAACACAAATTGTGATAAACTTTATATTAGCATAAACCACACCCCTTTTGCTATCACATGCAATACTTATCACATTTTGATAAATCCAGGCCTAAATTTGTCTGAAACAAAATAAAAATGGGCTCATTTGTCCCATTTTCATTTGAAAAGAATGCACATCCCTGTTAGTTTCCATTTAGATATTTAATGCATGAATTTGCTTGAGGATGTATCTCAGTTTTATTCCTTCTTGTATTCCATATTCCTTTTTTTCCTTTCATGCATCTTTCTTTATGCACCTCTCCCTTCTATGACAGTTTTCTTCAACCATCAATATGAGTCTTCTCCCTGTATCTTTACCCCATAATGGCCATTATCTCTATTCTTCTGTATTGCATATGTTTAAAGCAAAGTGATTTCAAGACAATGCAAAGAGTGCAAAGTTTTACTGTAATTGCTGCAGTTGCCCTAAATGGGACAATTTTCCTCTCTGTCCACATAGTTACAAAGTCTGCAAGTACTTTTACCCATTAATTTTGCACCAAATAAATTGTAAACTCTGTGGAGAAGGAACTGTCTTTTATGTGTATTTGTGCTGCATATGTTGAGTAGAGCTAGATAATTGATAAGAAGTAGTAGTTCTCAAAGGGAACTTTGAATTGTAATATGTACAATTCTGTAGATTGCATCATCAAAAGAATATAAACTGGATGGAGTTGGTCCAGAGGATGGCTATTAAATGGACAGTTATCTTTGTTGTAAGGCATGCAAAACAGACAAAGACCCAAACATGTATACCATAGAGGAAAGATGGTATAGGAGAGATATGATAGAGACATTTAAATACCTCTAAGGTATCAAAGCACAGCAAACATGTCTCTTTCAATGGAAAGGAGGTTCTAGAATGAGTGGTGAAATGGGATTCTCTCAGGACTAATCTAAGGAAATACTTCTTTACAGAACGGGTTGTGCATGAATCCAGGAGATATGGTAGAATCAAGGATAGTATCTAAATTAAAGAAAACAAGAGACAAGCACAAGGGATCTCTGAAGGAGTGGTAGAGATTGTAAAGCTATGCACTTGCTGTTGGTAGGCAGTCTAGATAGGCATTATGGTCTATTTCTGCCATCATTTTTCAATGTTTCTAAAATGGTCCTGGAGAAAAAATTGGCACCTTGTTAGGATTTCACCTGCTACGCAGCCTTATACTACCTTCATGATGCCTCCCTACCTGCAAAGGCCCTTAGTATGCCTCATCATTAATCTTTTCAAGTTCCTCCTCACTGCCCTTGGTACGGCCAAGTCCAGTCTGATCTAACCATGGCTTGCCAGAAACTCCTTGTCTTCTCATGGCATCCCTCCTGGCTCCGTGACCTGATCCTTGTTCTTGCCTTGTGGCCCACAGGCCTTCTAGCTTGTCCTGCCAGCCAAGCCTGCCTTCTCCAGCTTGCCTTGATAGCCTCCCAAACCTGCCTTCTCAGGCTTTGCCTGTCTGGCCTTGCATGCCGTCGTCACACAGTTTTTTGTTTTTTCTATAACTTTTAAACATTTTGGCGGTGTCGGGATCGCCTTGAATGGCAGCCCAGGTTGGAACAGGTCAGCACTGACCCCACTCAACCTCCCCGTTAGCAGCCATTTTTTTTGGTCTGTAAGAGTGGAGTCACCATCTTATTAAAGGACCGCTTGCCAGGTTCATTTGTGCCATAGTGTTTGGCCGTGACACTAAAGAATGCACCATACAACCCCAATGCTTTTTTTGGGGGAAGGGCCCACTATTGTGGTGATACCCCCCCCCCACACACACACAAACACACACACAAATGCGGGACCCCTCCTGCAAGAAAACATCATGGCTCAGTGCATCTAGGATAAGTTAGCTGGATAAACAGACCTGCTTTAGAGCAGGTCTAAATTTATCTGACCTGAAAGTCAATGCAATAATCTGAGCGTTAAATAACTATGTGCTCAGGTTAATTTTTTTTAACTCCTAATGCAGTAAGCTAATGTTATGCAAATGCATTGGGAGTTAAAAATGAGCATAAACTGTTTAATGTGCATTCAGCATTGGTCAATTGCACATTTTAACTCAGTAAAGTGGGGTTTTTTTTCCCAGCGCCTGACATTTCCTGGTTTGGAATCTGCTGCTCATTGATGCATAGCTGTAGTCCTCTGCTCCTTCAATGGCTCCCCTTCTCCCAGAAAGAGAATGATGAACAGTTTCTCAGCCTTGCCTTTGACTGGAACAATTTCCTCTCCTTAAGCTACTCTGACATGTTGGACCAGAGTTTTATTTTTCCAAGTGAGACTGGCTGAAAGGGAGCTTTCAGGGAGGAGGAGGAGAAGGGATGATGATATACCCACAAATGGAACAAAAGAATTATGAATTCATTACACCTCAGAGTGATGACCTCAGCATTGACCAATGAACACCCACAGAAGAATGACTTTTCCCCCTTCCGTAATCAGAGTTCAGAGGGCATATGTGTGCGTGACACAGAGTTAGTGAGACTAGTGAGTAGAGCAGATTCATAGGGCCTCTGGTTCCTTGCTTTCTTACATCCAGATGTTTATGTTCCGCCCCCTGCAGTTGATGTTGCCTGTTATTATTTGATGTTCCAGCTTCATGCTTTATGGATGCTGTTCCCTTACTGTAAACACTACTGTATGGCTCAGTATAAACCTATCCAAATAAATTATACAATTTTTGACTGGTTTTGGGGGACAGCGGGAGTTACAACAGGAAACTATAGCCTAATAGTTGAAAATATGATGGAGCTCAGTATTTTGTGTAACCAATGATTTTCGACTGATGGTTGGGGTCGCTGGGGTTCCTGCTCTTCACATTGCACACAGCCATAGGATAACTTTCAGGGTTTTGTGTTTCTAGCCTCCCTCTTCTGCCTCTTGACAACTCAGCAGGTTTGAAGATAAAAATTTCATCTGAGCTCAGTGGATCTCTGTAATGCTCCCGGTTCATGCCGTACTTGTTGACATTTTCCTAGTGTTGGAAAGATTATTCCATCTCTGACCAGCAATTAAATTTCCAGTGCTAGGAAAATGGGAGCTATTCCAGCCCACCTCTCTGCATTGGGAGGGAATAGCTACTGCCCTCATTTGCATTGTATTTCCATCCGAGGGCGCTAGGACCAACACACAGTTTTGCTCATACATTTTCTTTCGCATAAACACCTAGGTTCATCATTCTGTTATATTTATAGCAGAATGATGAGGTGCAAAAAAAAAAAAAAAGGGGCGGGGCGATAGTGGGCAGCCGGCCACATCGCGGCAGTGTAATTTTGCCTGCCATGGTGTGGCCACACTGCACACTATCGCCTCCATAGTGCCAGGGGGAAAGGTGTAGTTATTTCCCGCAGTGCTTCCCTTCCCTTCCCCTAATTAGAATAATACCGCCGTGATGCAGCCGGTACCACACGTGATACTGGCATATTATAGAATAAAGAATGACGCTGTAAAATCCTTGCTGTATCATCCATGAGTATAAGAGGTAAAACTGAGTGGAACTCATAACACACCTTACTGCATTGGCCTGCTTGTTTGTCCGGATAGCTTGCTACTTAACCGGATATCTTTACAAAATATCTGATTAAGTAGCTCTGTTTAGTCCAAAAAAAAAAAAAAGAAAAGATGTAAAGAAGCCTGTGTCCTGATCCCCTACTGTCCTCTTAAAATTTCAAATAAGGCTCTGTTCATAAATGCATTCCACACCCCCCAACCTCTCTTAAATTTGAAATTATGTCTCTATATGCAGATTGAGCCCCACTTTCCCACTTCTGTAAATATTAGGGATGTGAATCGTTTTTCTAACAAATTGAAATATTGTACGATATTTCTAAATTCGTTAGAAATCGGTTAAAAGAAAGAAGTGATCAATTTTACCCCCGATTTTTCATAAAAATCATTTTTCGGGTTAGTGCGTGCTAACTCATGTTAGCACGCACTAATAAAAAACATTTATTTTTGTTACTTTTTGTTATTTTTTGCTATTTTTGTTAGTGTGCGCTAACATGAGTTAGCGCGCACTAACCCGAAAAATGATTTTTCACTAAAAAAAAACCAGGGAAACTTGGGAAAATGATTTTTTCCTGCGGCCAGATGATCCCGAAAGTGGGAACGATCAGGCACCCGATTCACATCCCTAATAAATATATGTAAAATCATGCTGACCTCCCTGGACCCCCCATCCACTTACAGTGCCAATCCCTAGCTGCCCCCATACCCCCATGGAGATTCCCAATCCCCTAATACCTAATAACTCCTGCCATGAGTACAACACTTATTCACTCAATGCTCTCCAGCCCTGATGCTTATAGTTGTACGCTAGAAGCATAACCAACTTGCAGTTTACACTTTCAGTGCTGGAAGTGTTAGTAGTAGTTTATGCTTCTAGCATTCTAAACGTAAACTGTGGGTAGTTTACGCTTCCAGCATACTACTGACAGAAGCAGTGCTGGAGCACTTGGAGTGGGTAAGTGTTGCATCTCTCTCATGGCAGGGGTATTTATATATTGGGGCAATGGGCAGTTTCCATGGGTCTGGCCCAGGACTGGCGCTGCAAGTGAGTGGGACAGCATAATTTTACATGTATTTAGAGAACCAGGAAAGTGGTAGAGGGCTCAACCTTGTGGACCGGTGTATGCTTACAAATTTAGGAGGGATTTGGAGAGTGGGGGATGCATAGTCTGACAGGGCTTCTTTTGAAATTTTGAAGGAAGGGAGGGGATTGGGCTACAGGTCTATTCATATCCTTTCTTTCTTCATTTTAGTCTAAACAGACAAATTAACTGGATAACTTCAAAAAATATTCAGTTAAGTAGCCAGTTATCCAGTTATATAAGACCCACTGGTCCATTTAAACTTTGCGTATGTGTGTGCATACAGGTCATGATCCTTGCGCACAAGGCAAAACAAGAGTACAACAAATCCCGATATTTGTATAATAGCAACCAGCAGATTTAAAACAAATAATAGGAAATATTTATTCACTCAGCGCACAATCAAGCTATGGAATCTGTTGCCTGAAGATTTGGTCAAGGCAACTAACATAGTGGAGTTCATAAGAGGGTTGGGCATGTTCTTGAAGGAAAACTCCATAAACAGATATTAGTTAGGTAGACTTAGGAAGCCAGTGCTTATCCCTGGGAGTGAAGTAGATCAACTATTTGGAACCTGCTGGGTAATTTTGATTGAGACTGGTTACTGTCAGGATGCTGGGCTCAGTGGACCTTAGTCTGAGCCAGCATGGCACTACTTAAATTAATATTTTCAATGAAAAAAGTACATGTAGGAAAAGAAGTACAAATACCATTGGGTACTTTTGTACCCCTAACAAGTTTTAAAGTGAAAGTATGTGCATACTTTCCTTTGAAAACTGATGTGATCCATGGACAAAATGTAGCACCAGTTGTTATCTCAAGTTAGACAATCTGAAATTTCCCCCTAGTCACAGCAAATTTTGTCTCATCTTGGATTTGACCAACACAAATCCAAATGCTTTTTCTACATATGTAGATTCTTATGATTACAAAAGCTTTGTCAGATACATATAAAACACTACCTTCTTAAAGGTGACAGCAGTTTATGATTTACTGTAAATTTTTCAAGTTACTTGAGAAGTTTGTAACTTTTTGAGAATATCGGTAGCACACATGTAGATTGTTGGTATTTTAACAGGGCATTTGGTACTGTGAAGAAAAACTCCTTCAGTCTCTCATTACTTTTGTTCTCTTCAGCTTCATCTGCTCTGTATTTTCACCACTTCCATCATCTGTTTGCTTCTGCCTGAGCCAGGTTAGTCTGGGTTTCTGTCATTCAAGTGAACTTCTTCTTCTTGGGATCCAGTATCTCTTTCCCCTCTGATTTCCCCTTTTTTCCGCAATTACTTTTCTAGCCCACCTGGTATGGCCAGAGATATGGAACTCAATCTCTTTTTTCACATTCAGCTCCACCACATGGAAATTTTTTTCTTTCATTCCTTGTTTTCTAGATAATACACTCAAACTGTCAACTTTGTCCATGGGTTTCTGTTGCCTTCCTTTCTGAGCCTCATTCTGCCCTTTGGTATGCACACTCTGTTATACATCTCCTTTTTTTTTTTTTTTTTTTTTAAAGTGCAATAGCACTAATTGCAGGTGCCATGTCATCACCTCCCAAAAGACAAAATCTGTATTAACATTGTTCTTTTCAGGTCGATGTTAAACTTCAAATAGATTCTGTTGCAGTGGCAAATGCCACCTGTTATTCTCAAGTGGGTGTTTTTCATTGTCTGTATCAATTTAAAATGTTTACTAATTTAAACATTCCCCCTCAGAAAGAGTAACAAAATCTGCCCACCTAATTTAAAGGCATTCTATTTTGATTACTGAATGCTTTGTCTTTCTTGGGAATAGTTTTCAGCTCAGGTAAAAAGAAACGGATGTTTCTCTCCATGGTCTTCTTTGGTCCAGGCAGCCCTAATCCAACCATATAGAAATCTGTCTGGAGAATCAATCATCTGCTAAAGTCTACATTACACAATACTGGCACCTTGTATAACTATGTGAATTCTTTTTTGCATATATGATTCAAACCGATTAGGTATAATTTTTTTGTTAGATCTGTATGGAGGGAGGGGAAAGCTATATCAGAGAAGTGGGGGATAAATTTCCAGTAATATACATCTACTCTTAGAAAGATTCTAATTTGCTTCTTCATAGTAGGTACAAGGCAAGTGGTTATGGTCTTGACCATATTGATTAATAGTCTCAGGTGGTCATTGTTCAGCAACTAGCTAAAGTATTGAAAAGTCTTCAGAGTAATAGCCGTGTTAGTCTGGTATATCAAAAATGACAGAAGTCGAGTTGCACCTTATAGATCAACCAATTTATTAATAAATTGGTTAGTCTATAAGGTGCCACTTGACTCCTGTAATTTTAGCTAAAGTATTGTCTACTCCTCTCTGCTAAGCCTTTCGGAGTATCTATAGTATGGCTGTTAATTTTCTTAAATGAGTTTGCCAGTCTCCATTATAGATAAAATAATCAAATCAATGTATGCCATAGTGCAGTCCTGAAGTGGTTTATAAGCTTCTGGAACATGGCAGCAGCCCTAAACAGACCAAATGGTAGTACCCTGAATTCGTATAACCTGAAGGAGGTGTCAAATGTGGTATTCTCTCTGGATTCTCATACAAGCAGAATCTGCCAGTACCCCTTGGTCACATATGGTATTAATATATATTGCACTTTTTAAAATTTGTATAACAACTCATGCACTCAAGGCATTGGGTAGACATCAAATAATGAAACAGGATTTACCTTTTCTAAGTTAATACAGAATCTTATAGTTCAATCAACATTTAATACTGGAACCTTAGAACTATACCAGTCACTCTAAGACACTTTGATGACTAATAACTGGAACATTGTCTGAGCAACTCTTTCCTTTCTCAAGGCCTCAGAGATCTAGGATATATGTTACCTTTCCTTCTCTTCTTGACTTGAAATAGTAGATCCCAGCCCTATTTTATCATTTGGTAGGGGTTACAAAGTGTACTTAGAGTTTTCCAAAGCTTCAAAATGTTGACATGGTAGACCTGCATGCTCTTCCAATGACCAATTTGCTGAACTTTCATATTCTACCAATTACAATTACTACATTAGCTCATTGGGGATCTGTAACATGGCCAACAACTTGTCATGAGTAGTAGGGAGTAAAGCATAGATACATGTAGACTTTCCTTTACAAATGGGTAACCTGTTGTAATTACCTGTGGCTGGTACTATATGTTTTATTATAATTGTCTTCCAAGGACACAGCATATATCCTGGTAAACATCTAGCACACCATGGGATCAGTGACCAAACTAATTCAAATGGTTACAACCCCACAGGTGCTTGATGGACTTACTTCACTGAGAATTGGAGGAAATTGATTAATTTATCCCACTTGCTAGTATTGATAGAGATAAACTTCTGTAACATTATCCTGATGGATTGACTGAACATTTCAACTAAGTCATCTGTTTGTGGATGGTACATGGAAGTTTGGATTGAGCAGATACTCAATATCTTTCATTATTGTTGAAGTAGCTAGAAATCGAAGTTGATTTCCTGATCTATTAAGATTTATAACATGGTAACCCTATGCATACACATATTTTCATTAGTTTGGTGGGCATTAACTCTGAGAAGGTTGAACACAATGGGAACTGGTCAGGGACAGCATGTTATATGATGCACTACCATTAGCACATAAGTATAGATGGCTAAGCTCATATTGACGGGGCCAAACAGTATCTACTCCCACGTGACTAAATAGCATGTTTATTAAGGGTAACAGTATAAAGATGGGCAGATAATCATATTTGATAGAAGCAAGTTGACATTCTGTACATGTGGCACAATAGCCCTTCACCTTGCGGTACATCCCACACCAGATCAAGCAGGTAAGTAATCATGTTAACATACTACACTTCAGAGTGTCCCCCAGTGTGATTTAACTGGGAGCCAATGTAGCCTCTTCAAAAAAGGGAGCTGCATTCTCCATCCTAGTTCTCCCACACAGAATTCTTACGGCTGTATTATATGTTACCTGCAGCTTCCTTAATACCCTTTCAGGTAAGCCCAAATAAAGGGCATTGAAGTAATCTATCAACATTAAGAGTAATGAAAACATCATTGATATTCAAACTTTAAATTCCTAAAATGGTTTTAACTGCCTCAACTATTTATATTGAGTGTAGAGGTAGTTTGTGGGAAGGAGGCAGGAAGGGGACTTTTATTTAAATATTGTGTGTGGAGAGATGGGCCTCGGGCCACAATGCCCACATGTTTTTTTATTTTTGGTGGCAGGATCAGGTGTTATACCCGGATATATTTTAAAGCACTTTGGAGAATGAGGGATCAGGCCTGCTGGCTTGCAAGGGATTTTAGTTACCTGGCTACATTCTCACTATAACAGGATAGGGACAAGGTTATATGGGTAAATATATACAGATAACTTTAAACCTACCTGGCTGTATTCAGAATATAACCAATTAGGTTTAAAGTTATCCAGATAATGTCACCTGGAAAATTTTAACCAAGTATATTCAGAATGGGTCTTATTCTATCAAATATCCATAAAACAATTTATCCGGCTGACTTTAGCTGGATAACTTGTTCACGTGTTATCTTACTGAATATGAACCAATCTATTGCAGAAACAGAACATAATAGTGCCTAAATTTAAAATACAAAAAAATCCAAATTATATATATAAACTAATCTTAATATTTACTTAGATTTATATTTTATTTAGCTTTTATAACCTAGAAGACATTTGTCAGTAGAATTATATATAAAATTGATCCAAACTAGGCCAAAATCTGATCAGATTTGCAAATCCATATTCATTAACATCATCTCAACTTTATTTCATTTCATTTAGCTTCTGAAGAGAAATTTCCACATAACATTATGGAAGATCCTCCTCTAATCTTCAGCAGTAATGGCAGCAATACAGAAAATATAGCATGCAAAAATGTTTTGAGGATATGCAATTCATTGCTATTCAAGAGGCCCGGATATTAAAGAGATGGTTAAAGTCATCATCGCTGATGGCAATTAGGTGATCAATGTTTGAAGGGATATACTGTGACATCAGTCATCTGTGAGTTACTCCAGGTATAAGCAGCCTAACACCTGGATAGGAAAATCCAGGCAGATGAAGGTGAATAACAAGAAGCTGTATGTCATTTGCCTATATCAGTGGTTCTCAACCTTTTTTTGGCTGGGACACACCTGACAAATGGTTCTCACATGCGTGACACATTGAACATGTGACCATCACGGAGCTAAATGTAAACATGCACTCTGCATCCACAGGAATCCCCTCAACCTCCAGCAATGAGTGCAGAGCAGATCTAGGGCATTACCCGTACAACTCGCCATACAAAAAAGATATTCTGGTTCTGATGACATCTCAGTAAAAGCAAAACAAACGCCCTTTACTACTAGGCACAATAGCCTTCCTTATGAAAAGATAGTAATTTACCACTAATGCATATCCTATTGAGAAAACACAACAAATAAGATTGATACAAATGCCTACATGCTAGTAAAATACCTCACCTCGGTCACACACCCAGAACTGACTTTCACCAAGTTCAGAAAAAACACAAATTATAAATATGGAGACAGAAACTGGAATGGAAAACCAAAAAAGCCACTCTGCATGCAGTGCCAACCTGGAGAAATGGAAAGAGAAATATAGCACCTAACATAATCCAAGGATCTGCAATAATGCACACAAACTAACCCGCACAAAGTTACACCTATATTATGGAACACACGCAAACAGTAACAACCCTATCTAAGAAACACAACTCTTAAACCAGGCCCTAAACACTAATACATTTCCTATTGGGAAAACAGAATAAGACAAGCTGCTACAGAGCCCCACACAGAAATAATTGTAAAGTTATACCAAAAATGTTACAAAACAGCTGCTGAACAGAATAATATTCAATTAAACACTCAAAAAAATTATTAAAACATGTCCAAATATCAATAAAATATTTCAAAACAGCAGACATCGCATAATACCCAATAATTAAAATGGCAGTCAACCAAGAAAAATACATTTAAAAAGCTACCTTTACTTACCCTCTCCAGCAACTCTCCTACTCCTTTCCCTTCCAGGCCAATAGCACTCACCAGAAGCAGCAAGGGCAGCTGAAGCTCTGTCCTCAATCTTCTTCCTTAGTGCCCAAACCAGTCACTCACAACACACACACCCCCAATTAGACCACACGACCAATCTCGGTCTCTTTCACACCAGTCATCTTCCTGACCAGTCTCTCTCTCTCACACAGAAACACATCACCTTCCTGACCAGTCTCGCTCTCTCAATCACACACAAAAGCTCTCACACACCCCCACACAAGCTCTCATCCATTCACACCCCCACACACAAGCTCTCACCCATTCACACCCACACACACAAGCTCTCACCCAGGCTTCCATTCACACCTACAGACACAAGCTCTCACCCAGGCTTCCATTCACACCCCCACACACAAGCTCTCACCCAAGCAACCATTCACATCATCTCTCATCCAGGCTTCCATTCACACCCACACAAGCTCTCATCCATTCACACCCACAGACACAAGCTCTCACCCATGCACCCATTCACAACCTCAGATACAAGCTCTCACCCAGGCACCCATTCACACCAACTCTCATCCAGGCTTCCATTCACATCCACAAACACACACTAGTTCTCACCCAAGCACCCATTCACACCCACAAGCTCTCACCCAGGCTTCCATTCACACCTACCGACACAAGCTCTCACCCAGGCTTCTATTCACACTCACAAGCTCTCACTCAAGCACCCATTCACACCAGCTCTCATCCAGGCTTCCATTCACACCTACCGACACAAGCTCTCACCCAGGCTTCCATTCACACTCACAAGCTCTCACCCAAGCACCCATTCACACCAGCTCTCATCCAGGCTTCCATTCATACCCACACACACAAGCTCTCACCCATTCACAACCTCAGACACAAGCTCTCACCCATGCATCCATTCACACCCACAGACTAAAGCTCTCACCTAGGCACCCATTCACACCCTCAGACAAAAGCTCTCACCCAGGCACCCATTCACACCCTCAGACACAAGCTCTCACCCATGCATCCATTCACAAGGCTACTATCCTCAAAACAAAAAGAAATTTCTATGCCCTCAAAATCCACCACTTTCAATATGACACCAAGGCCCTCTCTTCATTCGTTTCTGACCTCATTAAAACTCTGAAAATGAAACCAAAGATAAATGTGAAGAACTTGCAGTCTTTTTCCAGGACAAAATCTTCAAGCTCCTGCTCAGGTTCAATTCTTCCTCCCCCCCCCCCCCCCCCCTCTCCAACCATAATTTATCTGGTGCCTCCTTTACCTCTTTTGAGCCAACATCCTCACTGGAAATTGAAACCCTCCTAAAGAAAATGAAGCCTTCCTCACACGCCTCAGACACTATCCCCACTAAATTATTCCTGATTATTCCAAACTTAATTGCAAAACCCCTTGCTGAAATTATTAACTGCTCCCTCTCCCTCAGACAAGTCCCAAAAGCCCTGAAACAAGCAACATTCAAACCCCTATTGAAGAAACCCAATCTAGACCCTGGAGACCTCGCCAACTTTCACCCAATTTCAAACCTACCTTTTATAGCAAAGCTCTTGGAAAGAGTAGTCAACAACCAACTGAATGACTTTTTAGAAAAACAAAATGTACTCTTCTCCTCCCATTTCAGTTTCCAGAAATTCTTTAACACCGAAACTCTCTTAATATCCCTCTCCGACACTCTCATCAAGGGATTAGATAAAGGCCAATCATTCATCCTCGCATTATTGAACATCTCATCAGCTTTCGACACTATCAATCACAACATACTCAAATCTTCTCACAGAAATTGGCATATCAGGAATGGCCCACTGCTGGTTCCAGTCATTCCATAACGATAGACACTATAAGGTTAGAATTGGTAATAAAGAATCCACCCCTATAAATCTAACCTGAAGAGTCCCTCAAGGTTCATCCCTATCCCCGCCCTCGTCAATATTTACCTCCTCCCCCTCTGCCAACTCCTATCTAACCTAGGCCTCACCCACTTCATCTACGTGGACAATGTCCAAATCCTTATCCCCATAACCAATTCCATCTCCAATTCGCTTAAGAACTGGGACCACTGCCTTAAATCGATCAAACAACTCCTTACCAACCTCAAGCTTGCCCTCATCCCAGCAAAAACAGAACTACTCTTCATCTCTGCCACATCTACCGCCCAACAAGTAAAAGATCTAGGCATTACGCTGGACAGTCAGCTGAATCTAAAAAAAATCATTAATACCATAATAAAGGACGGCTTCTTTAAACTTCAACATAATCCAAGAAGAAAGAAATTAAAACCCCTCTTCTACCTCCATGACTTTCGTACTGTACTCCAAGGGGCGGATTTTAAAAGCCCTGCTCGCGTAAATACGCCCGGATTTACGCGAGCAGGGCCTTGCGCGCTGATGTTCCATAGGCCTACCGGCGCGCGCAGAGCCCCGGGACTCGCGTAAGTCCCTGGGTTTTTCGAGGGGGGCGTGTCGGGGGCGTGTCGGATCGGTGCGGCGTTTTGGGGGCGGGACGCGGCGTTTTGGGGGCGGGCCCGGGGGGCATGGTTTTGGCTGGGGGTGTGGCCGCGCCCTCCGGAACCGCCCCCAGGTCGCGTCTCGGCGCGCTAGCGGCCCACTGGCACGCGGGGATTTACTTCTCCCTCCGGGAGGCGTAAATCCCCCGACAAAGGTAGGGGGGGTCTAGATAGGGCCGGGGGGGTGGGTTAGATAGAGGAAGGGAGGGGAAGGTGAGGGGAGGGCGAAAGCGAGTTCCCTCCGAGGCCGCTACGATTTCGGAGCGGCCTTGGAGGGAACGGCGGCAGGCTGCGCGGCTTGGCACGCGCCGGCTACACGACATCGGCAGCCTTGCGTGCGCCGATCCTGGATTTTAGCGGCTACGCGCGTATCTACTAAAATCAAGCATACTTTTGTTTGCGGCTGGTGCACCAACAAAAGTACGCGAAGGCGCACTTTCTTAAAATCTACCCCCAAGCTACACTGTTCTCAGAAATCGACTACTATAACTCTCTGCTTCTAGGCCTCCCTATGACCACCATTAAATCTCTCCAAATGCTCCAAAACTCAGCAGCCAGAATCCTCACTAACACCCACAGGAAAGAGCACATTACCCCTATCCTCAAAGATCTCCAATGGCTCCCTATCTATTTCAAAATAATCCACAAGAGCCTCACGATCATCCACAAGTCTCTACACAACCAACACTCTCACTGGCTAAATGACACTTTACAATACTATACATCCAATAGACCTATCAGATCCGCCTACAAGGGATCCCTCCTCATACCATCTCCCAAGCTGTTCCATCTCACCTCCACCAGGGAACAGGCCTTTTCCTTAGCAGGTACTAAGTTATGGAACTCCATGCCTCCAGATCTACGCCTGGAACACTGTACCCAAATCATCCATTGCACCTGAAGACTGGAGGATAGCTAATGTAACCCCAATATTTAAAAAGGGCTCCAGGGGCGATCCAGGAAACTACAGACCGGTTTGCCTGACTTCAGTGCCAGGAAAGATAGTGGAAAGTATTCTAAATATCAAAAACACAGAACATATAGAAAGACATGGTTTAATGGAACAAAGGCAGCATGGGTTTACCCAAGGCAAGACTTGCCTCACAAATCTGCTTCACTTTTTTGAAGGAGTTAATAAACATGTGGATAAAGGTGAACTGGTAGATTAGTGTACTTGGATTTTCAGAAGGCGTTTGACAAAGTTCCTCATGAGAGGCTTCTAGGAAAAGTAAAAAGTCATGGGATAGGTGGCGATGTCCTTTCGTGGATTACAAACTGGCTAAAAGACAGGAAACAGAGAGTAGGATTAAATGGACAATTTTCTCAGTGGAGGGGAGTGAGCAATGGAGTGCTTCAAGGATCTATATTGAGACCATTAATTTTCAGGGAAAAAGTATCCATAGAAAAGCAGGTGCAAATCTCTGTGGATACTTTTACCCTAAGAAGTTTTCAAATCGAAAGTTTTTGCCTACTTTCCTTTTGAGAATTAGTGCAATGTTTGTAGGGAAAAGTACCTGCTGACTTTGCAACAATGGGTATACTTTTGAAAATTGCTCCCTTAGAAGACAAATTTCAAAGCCATTTATGCATATAAATAGAGGCAGATTTTAGAAGGGTTACGCGCGTAACCCTGAAAACCCGCTCCTGCGCGTGCCGAGCCTATTTTGTGCACGCAAGCCCCGGGTCGCGTGTAAGTCCCGGGGATTGAAAAAATGGGCGGGGCATGGGTGTGGCCAGAGGCCTCTCCACTGCTGCTGGGCCCAGGGATCACGTGCCAGCACTTGGCCGGCGCGGGCAGGCGTAAATAAAAAAATAAAGATTGGGGGGATTTAGGTAGGGCTGGGGTGGTGGGTTAGATAGGGGAAGGGAGGCCCTAGGGCTCGGCATGCGCAAGATGTACAAGTGTGCAACCCCTTGCATGTGCCAACCCTGGATTTTATAACATGTGCGCGCTGTGCGCGCATGTTATAAAATCAGGCGTAGATTTGTGCGCACTGGGTTGCACGCACAAATTACACCCACGCATAGCTACTAAAATCTGGCCCATAGTGATTTATGCATATAAATGTCCTGTCATGAAAAATGATCTCCCTCAATGTGGAACAACATGAGTATGTTTAGCAACATTAAGCAAGCATTCTTGGGAGCATATTTTGATCAAGAGAATTAAATGGTACATATAGAGTGCAAGCTCAAATCTACATGCATTATTTTCATTTAAAAATATACTTGCAGGAAAAGTAGGTGCAACTATTCGAGCGTACTTTGTACCTGCTGCAATTTAGAAAGCAAAACTACTATGGATTTTGACCAAAAGCACATACTCTGAAAACATCCTCCTTTAAAAATGTTTTCAAATTCATTTATGTTATTCAATACAACATTCACAGCACTTTTTAATCCTATTCTAAGCCACTTTTCCTTTTCCTTGTCAGTTAACATGCAAACATAACATATATATTTACATCAGAATCCCTCAGCACTCCTATATGTTCAGAATGAAACCAATGTTGTACATAAAACACATCACCTGCACATACAATACATAAAATATGTACTCTAAAAATATTCTAAAATTCAAACCTATTCATAAAAAAGGGAGAGAAAGAGGTCCCACCACTATTTCCCAATATTAGACTGGAAGGCCCAGCTCCAGAAAAGGAGAAAGGCATCCCCATGGGGTCAATCAAGTTATGAGAGAAATCACATGGCAGAAGCATCTTGAAAGACTAGTATATCACCACAAGAGTAGCACGGCACAGGAATTTAAAGGGCCTTTGACCATTTAACACATTAATCACAATTGATGCAGTTAAAGAGATAATGGATTTCAATAAAGAACAGACTATATAAGAAGAGGAGAAGGTATGTTCTGACTTCCTTTCCACTCTGCCTTGCAAAGGTGAATTTGTTTAAGATTTATATGTCTCTGGCTCTGTAACTGACCCTCCTGTTTTATGAACATTGTAGAAGAAGTCATGCTTCATGGAACAGTGTCTTTTGTTCCTCTCTGAATCTGGAGAAGCTGACAGAGGAAGACAGACAGAGCTTAACTAGGTGTCACGTGACCAGACCTCTCAATTCCCATTTCTGAGGATGCCTTATTTCTTATATAGAAAGGTCTTACACAACAACGCATACTTGGCAAGAGAAATTTAGGAACATGCATATTATAATGAATAATAACGTATTATGCTGTTCCAATTGGGGGCTGGCCTAAATGCATATAAGGGGAGTTTTCTTGATTTTCCTGTGATACACTCAAAGCTGCATCTATTTTAAACACAGGTGGTGATTATTTTTATTCATCAAGGTCAGTAATATTTTTATGTCAGAAATCATTTTAAATTTCAATCTTAAATGAATCAACAGAATGAGAATAAACAGCATCTGATGGAAAATCATTGCATTATATGATATATATGCAAAAGTGATTACTTAACATCTTTTTTTAAACAGTCTCCTAGTATTGCTATTTTAGGATATTTTGGTTTGACTGTGATTTTCTAAAACCTTAGAAATGTTATCAATTACTAGTAACATTTGCACTGAAATGAACAGCAGCACCTTAAGTTAACCTTGATGTTGTATAAATTATTTTATTGTCATTATGGGGCCAATGTATTAAAGTGCAATAAATGATTTGTGCTATGTACTAATCATTTACAGCACCTGTTAAATGCAATAACTATTATCATGATAACTTATGCAAATATTTTAATGCCCATGCAGATAGCAGATAATGAGATGTTTAGGCATTCAATCCTTAAGTTATGTGGTGCAATATTTATCGTTGAAAATTTGAAATAAAAATGTTCCACACAGAAGGTGGTATTAAGGGCAAATTTTGTAAAGGGGAATATCTCGTACAATGGGATTTTCTGACATGACGCCTATTTTTGTGCTCTGGGTGTAGCAAGAGTGAGAGAGAGGAAAGACAAAGAGAATAAACCTGGTAAAAATATTAGACAACAGAAAATAAGGTAATGCAAGCAGTGCAGAGCCAGTTTTTCTAGGTCCTGAACTACTGTACTTCAACCTATTCAGGTCCCAGGATGTTTTTGGCACAGATCTGGCTGACATATAGCCTTTTGTCATTTTAGGATAAGCATATATAATCAGATACTGTCTTCTGCAGTCCCTATACCTCCTCTTGCAATGGTCTGCATTATACTGGAGTATTCCAAACTGGAGTTGAGCATGGCTATCACTTTCCTCAACTTGTTTTTTGCTGCAATGGACTTCTTGCTGGAGTCTTCTCTGAGGAATGTTGACTAATGATCCATGATTAGATCAAGAAGAACATTTTCTACCTCTCCTTTTCATCATTCTCCATTTCTTCTACCTCCTTGTCCTTCTATTCCACTCTCCAGTATTTTTCTACTGTCTTTGAGCAGCATTGTGTGAAAATGCCTATCAAGGTAAAGTTTTTGTACTTGTTCAGAGGGGATGGTATATCCCTGGCTTAGCTGTTGAGTACATCTGGCCAAATTGTCACGTGGAAAATTTTTACAGGGGTGTGCATGGCAAAAACATTTAATTTTATTTTATTTTTATAGCTGTGTAAATTTGTATTGTTAAATCTGTTTTGTTTTTAGTGCACACAAAATCAAATTACTGTGCACTACCTGAAACAGTGTATAATAAAACAGTAATTTTTAAACAGGCAGGCGGGCACACTTGTGCATACGTTTGCCAGCTCGTGCCCAGGAACGCGACTACTTTATAACATAATTTTAAGTGGACACATACATGTGCACGCAAATACCGCTTCCACGGTGTAAGTGGGGGGATTTTAAAAGGGGAGCGCATCCATACCATTGCCAGTTTCACCAATTTGTTGATAGTTTGCACGGGCAAGGGATAGGACTTACTTGCAGAACATCTCCCTATTTAATAGCTTCCCTTTTCCCCTGTTAACCTAGACCATTAAAGCCCTGCTGATCTGTGTAATTTTTTTTTGTTTTATGACTTACATGCCCATCCATAGCAGAAGTAAAGTTACGCGGTCAGGGACCTGGGCACGTGCTTATGCGTATAAGTAAACGCAAAATTAAAGTTGAAATTCAGGAATTCCCACGCCTTGTCCGTTTTTCAGAACTTTTCATTCCTGCATGTAGCAGGAAATATGCATGTATGCAGGCACCTTTTAAAATCCACTTGGCGTGCACTGGCCTTGCATATTTGTGTATCCCCTGGGTTTAGCGCACTCCGGGCTTTTAAAATTCACCTTTAAGTTTGCTTCTTGTCATTTTGTTTAAAAAAATAAAGACATGAAACAAAAGCACATACCTAGTTTTTCCCTGGTAATACATACTTTTCATTTAGTAAGCAGAATATAGAATGTTATCATGCTAAAAATACTATCCAATATTTTTGCATATCATTAGCTTAACACATATTGAGGATAGTTTTCAAATGGATTTTTATGTGTTTGGAATAGCTGAGAAAATCCTCATAGGCAAGAACCACACTGACTGCAGCCTTTCCTTCATTCAACTTTCAACTTTCTTGTAATAATCCTCATACAAAACACTAGTAGATTTAGCTCAAACAAGAGAGGGTTCAGGATTTGGCTTTTCTAGGAGAAAGAGGGCTTCCGATTCCTAGCTGAGCTCCACCTCTTCTCCTGCCTAGCAAGATCCTGCCCACAGAGCTCTCTCCCACTATGGGTTTTAAGGTGGACAGGCATCTAAGCCTGGTCCCGCACAGGTTAAGGAGGGGGAGTACAGCCACTACTTTACTGTACATAAAAGTAGCATATATCATAGCAATTTTCAAAAGCTCATTTACAACTTCCCAGTCAATGATAAAGGCCCTGGCAGGGAAGCTCACATTCCAGAGATAAATTAATGGCTGCATAGGTGGTGTTAACGAGAGCATTTTGGCTTCCTGGACCATGGGATGATGCTTCAAGGACTATGGGGTACAGATGGGGCTCTCCTGATGAAGAAGGGGCACAGCATCTTCCAACACAGACTAGCAAACCTACTTAGGAAGGCTTTAAATTAGAATTGTCAGGGATGGGTGAAAAAATCCTAAGGTAAATAAAACATTTAACATGTGTATAGATTTAGGAAAACACGGTAATATCTGGAAAGCAATCTGACAGATGTTGATTGGGACATCCCAGCTGCAGTGTCTTCTAGAAACAGGGAGACCCTGGATTCTCAGCTAGGAGTATTGTTCCATCAACTGGTAATGGAGGGAGGAGGTGACACTGGACCTGGTGCTTACCAATAGGGATAGTATCTCTGATGTTGTAGTCAATGATAATTCAAGGTCCAGTGATCACCGGGTGGTGTGGTTCAATATTAGTGCATGAGAGATGAAGGTTTATTCAAAGGCAAGGGTCCTAGACTTCAGGTAAACTAATTTTGTTAAAATGAGGCAGTACCTCATGAAGTGGTTAGTTGGTTGGGTAATCTAGGGGAAGCAGAAGAGCAGTGGGCAAAACTAAAAGGAGATATTATAATGGCAATGAATGCTTTTGTTAGGAAAGTAAATAAAGGGAAGAGGAAAAAGAGACCACTATGGGTTTTCTAAAAAGGTAGTTGAAAAGGTAAAGGAAAAAAGATTAGCATTCATAAATTAGAAGAGATCACAGAAAATGGAAGACTGGCAACAACATCTGGAAAAGTTAAGATAAGCTGGGAAATTAGTCAGGAATGTAAACATTCATATGGAAGAAAAAATAGCAAATGCGTTAAAGTGTGAAACAAGATTTTTTTTAGAGGTAGAAGGAAGTGCAAAAGTGGCATTATAAGACAGAGGTGAAGAGGAGGAATACATAGAGGCTGATGAGGAAAAAGTAAAATTTCTTAACAAATATTTCTATTTGGTGTTCACTGTGGAAGAGCTAAGAGCAAAACCACATAAACATGCATAAATAAGATTATAAGTGAGGTAAAACTAAATCAATTTTCAGAACAGTGAGTTCATGAGGAACTAACTAAACATAAAGGGCCAAATCTTACACGCGCGGGGTACATTTGTGGGCGCTATCCGGCACGCACAAATGTACACCTGATTTTATAACATGCGCGCGCTACCATGCGCATGTTATACAATCTGGGGTTGGCGCATGCAAGGGGGTGCACACTTGTGCACCTTGCGTGTGCCGAGCCGAGGGGAGCCCCGATGGCTTTCCCCATTCCCTCCAAGGCCACTCCTACTTAGCCAGATAGGTTGCCACAGTGCTACCTAGCCAGATATTTGTTTCCATTTATCTGCATAAGAATATAAGAACATTAGAAATTGCCATACTGGGTCAGACCAAGGGTCCATCAAGCCCAGCATCCTGTTTCCAACAGTGGCCAATCCAGGCTACAAGTACCTGGCAAGCACCCAAACACGAAGTAGATCCCATGCTACTGATGCCAGTAATAGCAGAGGCCATTCCTTAAATCAACTTGATTAATAGCAGTTAATGGACTTCTCCTTCAATAACTTATCCAACCTTTTATAAACCCAGCTACACTAACTGCACTAACCACATCCTCTGCCAACAAATTCCGGAGCTTAATTGTGCATTTAGTGAAAAAGAATTTTCTCCAATTGATTTTATATGTGCTACTTGCTAACTTCATGGAGTGCCCCCTTGTCTTTCTATTATCTGAATGAGTCAATAACTGATTCACATTTACCCATTCAAGACCTCTTATGATTTTAAAAACCTCTATCATATGTCCCCTCAGCCGTCATGTCTACAAGCTGAGCAACCCTAATCCCTTTAATCTTTCTTCATAGGGGTGCCATTTCATCCCTTTTATAATTTTGGTCACCCTTCTCTGTACCTTCTCCAGTGCAACTATATTTTTTTGAGATGAGGAAACCAGAATTGTACACAGTACTCAAGGTGCGATCTCACCATGAAGTGATACAGAGGCATTATGACATTTTCTGTTTTAGTCACCATTCCCTACCTAATAATTCCTAACTTTCTGTTTGCTTTTTTGACTGTCGCAGCACACTGATCTGATGATTTAAATGTATTATTCATTATGATGCCTAGATCTTTTTCCTGGTTGGTAGCTCCTAAAATGGAACCCAACATCATGTAACTACAGCATGGGCTATTTTTCCCTATATGCATCACTTTGCCCTTGTCCAAGGGGAGGAGTGAAGATGGCGGTCTGAACGCTTGCCTGATCCTACCCTATCACTTCTTTGTCAATATTTCCTTTTGTTTTGCCATTCTGTCCCTTGGAAGGTGTTATTATGCCTTTGAAACAGAAAGGGAAGATAAGGCTCTTTCTCTTGGAGCCTATACCTCCTTTGGGAGAGCTCACTGTCGAACAGTGCTTGCACCCCATGTCTGAAGGGGCTTTGGGTCCCGTTGCCGAGGTCAACATTGGAGAGCTTACCTCAGCTGTGGACAAAATATATCTGAGCCCCCTTAATGACCAACTCTGCCTGCGGAATGGGGCTCAATGGCTAATGCATTGATGGCAGGTCCTTGTGAGGATATTCAAGCCATCGAGAATGAGGAAGCTGCAGCATTTGGAAGCCACACCCCATTGACTCCACCGGCTGTTGGAATCAGTTCTGGAGCATTTGGATGCAGCATGGCTCTTTCCATATCTCTGGAGGAAGTTTTTCATTCTCCGGGTCTTCAGTCCAGCAAGACTTTCTTTTCTCCAGGGAAGCTGGCAGTCATCACATTAGACTCTCCTTGGGATCTTACGATTGACCTTAGAAAAGCTTTCACCTCTTGTGCTTCAAAGTTAACTGCTGTTTCTCAACAAGTTGATAACATGGCCAAGAATAATCTGTTTCAATTTCAAGAGTTGATGAGGAAGATCAAGGAAGTGGAAGGAGAAGTTCATTACCTTAAGAGTTCAAACATCTATTATCAAGGACTGTAATATGTCTTGAACAGAAGATGTGAATATATAGAGAACAAATTGAGACATCTGAATTCTCATTTATTAAACTTTCCAAGGTTAGTGAGTGGAATTCCTCATCTTACTTTCAAAAGATATTTTTTTTTTGATATTTTGGCATTTTCCACTGATTCTATCCCTACCATGAATAATTTTTTTTTTTTTTTACCATCTCACTTTGTTAATCAAAATCAAGCTTTTGATGTAAACATGACCACTTTTCTTGAATCCTCCAATTATGAAGTTTTTGAAAGAGCTTTTTTTATTGGTTTCTTTTTTCTACTGATTATGATTTGAGTTTAGTTATGAAAAGTTATTTTAAAAATTTGAATGCTTTGTTTATGGGTCAAAAAGTGAGAATATTTCCAGATCTTTCCAAAATGACTCAGGAAAGAAGAAAGGGATTGTTGGCTTTGTGCTAAGAAACCAGAGATATAGGTTCAACTTTGTCCTTCAGATATTCTTGCAAATGTATAGTTAGATAAAATAATGATTTATTTTTTTTTGTACTGGAACAGTTAAAGGCTTTTGCTGATTCCAAGAAATTCTTGATTCTGTTAGGGAAGATGGAGACCTTGAGCATGGGAAAGCTCAGAGGCCTTTGCAATCTGTTCGGGAGCACTAGGAGAGCGGTCCCATTTCCGAGGAGATTGTGTGCCCTTGGACCATGGCACAACCCCAGATGGCTCCAAGGTGGTACGGAGGCAGGCAAGACATGTCCAAGCCTGGGCTGAGACATGGAAGCCAGGCCCCTGCTGACCTGCACAGCCTGAGTGAGACCAACCACGCAAGGTTGGTCTCTGAGTGGTCCTCCGACTACTCCAAGCCCTTTTGGACCTGCCACTGGGAACAGCAAAGGCAGCAGGCCGGACAGGAGACAAGGACGGTTGAAGGCTCTGGAACATGAAGACGGTGACAAGAAGCTTGGAATGTGAAGACTCAGACGAGCACGAAGACTCAGGATCAAGGTTCAGGAACAAAGTCAAGTACTGGGTTGAGGCTGCGATGCAGCACACCCTACACAGCTCAACACAGGGCAGACCCACGGGACTGGTTGTGGACCACACTTGAATGCGAGGCAGATTCCAGGTGAATACATGGAAGTTGAATCCGGAACATGGTGAAGATTCAGTAGAAGCCTGCGCTGAGATGCACCCTACACAGCCGCCCATGGCTGGTCACGGACCACGCTGGAAAAGAGCAAGTTCAGTCAGAGTCTTAGGCATGGATGGAGCAGCCACAAGAACATCTGAGGGCCAAGACGAGATTCAGGATAGGGGACCAAGACGAGACTTGGCTTCAGGCGAGGATGACCCTCCGGAGGCTTACACTGCAGATGAGAAGACAGACACATGCCACGAGGTGACGAGACATGACATGACATGCCATGCCAGAAGAGATAGCAATGAGGAACCAAGGGTCCAGGAAGCAGAAGTGGAGATGAGGCATCAGGAAGGAACATTGGGAAGACCACAAAACATCAGGAAGACCATGAAACATCAGGACAAGATGAGAGATAATCCAGAAGAGACCACGAACATGAAGAACGATGAGGGATCCCACAAAGACCAGGAAAAACCAGCAGGAGCAAAGACGAGAAGTCCTGGAGAGGAACTAATTCCTTGTGAAGGCAACTAAGGACTGAAAGCTGGAACCTATATAGGGCTGAATATCAGGAGATACCCAATGCGGAGTGCAGGTGGGGCCCAGGGCATTTACGGCCGCGGGCCCTTTAAATCTCTGAAGGAGACGCAACCCGTGCCTTAGGAACAGGAAGCAGGAAGTTGTGCAGGACCATGGCCAGTGGCCCTGCACAGTCGCTGACAACGGAAGAGCAGGACTGGGCTGAGGAGCAGACTCCGACATCAGCAGCAGCTCCTACCACTGCAGGAAGAACAGAGGGTGGCTCCAGCCACCAGGAAAGCCCGGGGACTGCAGCCTCCGTGCTGTGAAGATGGAGAAGACGTCGGCAGCAGCTCCAGCCATGCTGGAGCACGGCGGCAGGGCCTGCCATGCAGAAGAAGCATACAAAAGTCCATGGCTCCTGCCGAGGTGAAGGAAAGCAGCTGACTGCGACTCCGTGCGTGAAGGTAAGTGCCTGCTTGCGGCTAGGCCCCGGGCAGGAGCGCAACAGATTCCCATTGGAGTTTCTAACTTGTCATATAATTAATGATGAACACGAGTTTTTTCAGGCTATTATCATTTTCTGTTTTCTGCTATATTTTCTCCAAAGTTTTCCATTCTTTTCCCTCTGGCTGATGTATTTGGGGACTAATGTAAATGTTATGTATATTGCCTTTTTCTGCTATTAAAGTAAATTATTTCTTTACATCTTGTTTCTTTTACAAAGTGGATGCTTTGTTATAATATAAAATTCAATGCATAAATAATTAACAAATTAATCTGCCATTTGAATACCTAATCTTTGGTCCTCCTGCAATTTATCATAATCCACTTGTGATTTATCTACTCTGAATAATTTTGTATCATTTGAAAATTTTATTACCTAATTGGTCGTATTCCTTTCCAGATCATTTATAAATATACTAGCTGTTAAGCCCATAATAACGGGCTACATTTAAAAAATATTTTCGATCCATTTCCTTCCCACTCATTCTCCTTCCCACTCCCTCCCCCTCATTCTCCCTTCCACCTCCCCGCCCCATTCTCCCTCCCACCTCTATTCTCCCTCCCACTCCCTCTCACCTCCCTCCTCTAGTCCCCCTCCCCTTCCCCCTCACTCTCTCCTCCTTCCCCTCAGTCACTCCCCTCCCCTCACTCTCCCCTCAGTCACTCCCCCCTCCCCTCACTTTCCCCTCAGTCACTCTCCCCCTCCCCTCAGTCACTCCCCCTCTCTCAATCCCCTCCCCTTTCAGCTCATCCACAACCCCTTCCCTTGGATGGCGCAGACGGAAGATCTCCGGGGGGGGTCCATCCCTCGCACGTGCCGCTACTGCTCCTCACCTCTGCTCCTCTCCGCTGCCGCTACTGCTCCTCGCTGCCGCCGCCGCTACTGCTCCTCCCAGCGCCATTTTTTTCAGGCACGCTCCGCTCTGACTGACGTGCTTGCCTGCGCATGCTTGGTAGAGCTGCTCTCTATTGCGCATTTGCGGCATGTCGGTTATGGCTTCCTTATCTAGTAGATTGAAAGGCGCTGGTCCAAGTACAGATCCCTGAGGCACTCCACTATTTACCTTTTCCACTGAGAAAATTGGCCATTTAATCCTACTCTCTGTTTCCTGTCTTATAACCAGTTTGTAATTCACAAAAAGACATTGCTTCCTATCCCTCTCATGAGGGACTTTGTCAAATGCATTCTGAAAATCTAAATATACTACATCTACTGATTCACCTTTATCTACATGTTTATTAACCCCTTCAAAACAATGAAACAGATTTGAGAGGCAAGATTTCCCTTGGGTAAATCCATGCTGACTGTGTTCCATTAAACTATGTCTTTCTATATGCTCTGTGATTTTGATCTTTAGAATAGTTTCCACTGTTTTTCCCAGCACTGAAGTCAGGCTAACTAGTCTATAGTTTCCCGGATCCCCCTAGAGCCCTTTTTTAAATATTGGGGTTACATTGGCCAACCTCCAGTCTTCAGGTACAATGAATGAGTTTAATGATAGGTTACAAATTTTAACTAATAGATCTGAAATTTCATTTTTTAGTTTCTTTAGCAGCCTGGAGTGATTTGCTTCTTTAGATGTCCAGTTTGGCCTACTATGTCTTCCAGGTTCACAGTGATTTGGTTCACTTCATCTGTCTCATCACCCTTTACAGATGTTCTCTTGAACCGATATCTCCCCAACATTCTTATTAGTAAACACAGAAGCAAAGAATTCATTTAGTCTTTCTGCAATGGCCTTATTTTCTAGAGATGTGAATCAGAACCGGAATTGGTTCGGATTCCGGTTCCGATTCACATCGTGTTTTTTTTTTTTCGTCCGGCCCGATCGCGGTTTTGTTTATCGGCTGCGCCCAAGCCGATAAACAAAAAACCCACCCCGACCCTTTAAAACTAATCCCTTAGCTTCCCCCACCCTCCTGACCCCCCCAAAAAACATTTTACAGGAACCTGGTGGGCCAGTGGGGATCCCGGGAGCGATCTCCCGCTCTCGGGCCGTCGGCTGCCACAAATAAAAATGGCGCCGATGGCCTTTGCCCTTACCATGTGACAGGGTATCCATGCCATTGGCCGGCCCCTGTCACATGGAGGGAGCACTGGATGGCCCGCGCCTACAGGGGATTTGGCTTCATAGAGCACTGCTGTCCCAATATATGTGGGTCTGCAAAACTGCCCACTGATGCCCAGTGCACTGCCTTCTTGGATTAAAAGAGCACTGCTGTCCCAATATATGTGAGTCTTCAATACTGCCCACTGACGCCCAGTGCACTGCCTTCTTGGCTTAAAAGAGCACTGCTGTCCCAATATATGTGAGTCTGCAAAACTGCCCAGTGCCCACTGATGCCAAGTACACTGCCTTTTTGGCTTAAAAAAGCACAGAGAGACAGTCTGAGTTCAATTAAAAAAAACTGCAGTTAACAAAAAAGCCTGACTTGGCACAGCAGCAAACACAAAGTAATATCTTTTTCAATGGAAATTTCTATCAAACTAGCTATAAATTGAATATTTCTCGCACCCACAAGACCCAAATCCTGCTTGCAACCTACTCCAGGGGGTAAAATATAAAAATAAGCAGCAAAATGCCACTGCTAGAAGCTTGTCTCAGTGGGACAGACAGAGAGACCATCTGAGATCAATAAAAAAAAAAATGCGGTCAAAAAAAGCATGGCTAGCTGGGGCAATGCAGCAAAATTGAACAAATATCTTTTTCAATGGAAAATTCTATCAAAGTAGCTAGCAAATGAATACAGATTTGAGACACTCAGACTAGTTCTGAGTACAGCCACCTTCCTGGACCACCCCCGCAAAGAAAGAGCATGGCACGTCACGTGCTTAACGTATAAATAGTATGGTGTCATCAGGAACAGCATCACAGAGCACTGAGTGAGAGCAGCGATTGGCTGCATTAGAAAAATGCTTAGCTCTGATAGGTTGCATTCTCGTCTGCTTGCCAACCTGTCTGATCCACTCTATGACAGGGCTGTGAGGTCACTTATGACTCACAGGAAAGGGCTGGATTTTGCTATGGATACTCCCACATGGCCTTCTCCTATTTCAAATGGCTGCTAAGAAATCACTGTGAGCCAAAAGAATGAAACTAATATGATATGTTTTATTCATGTGGGATCGCAATGCGTTTCACAAACCCACAAATACAATGAATAGGGACTTATGTGTTGCGGATTGCATATTTGTTGAAAATGAATGTATATTCATTTTCAACATCCCTATTAGAGGCATACACATCCCTATTAGAGGCATCTCTAGGTATAGCTAACTACTTTCTTCTAGATCTGCACTTATTCAGGTACTCTTGCAAAAAATGTGATCACTTCTAGCCCCTGCAATACTCATGTTTTATTTGGTTAACGCAAATCCATCTCTAATATATCTGCAGTCATTCATGGCTTACTGATTTATGCTTCATCTGATTGTTTCTGTCTCACAGCAATATAGTTAAAAGACTATGATATTCCTATACTGAATTGTTGCTGTCCACCAAATTTTTCATATGCACATCAATCCCTGATGGGTCATAGGGAAGGCAGTTTGGCAATCTTCTTTAAGAACCATCTGAATTTCACCAAAGTTGATATCTTTACCCTGTCCTCATTCGAAATTCTCTGTTTGAAGTCTAATGCATTGAATATCTGTCTCATTTAATGCCCATCAGGTTTACTATCTCATAATTCTTCTCCTCTGATAGAGGTTCTGTTGATTGAAAATTTTAATCTATCTAAAATGGTTATTTTAGGAGATTTCAACTTTCATGTTGACGCTCCTAATTTTTCTCACCCTGCTATTACTCTACTAGATACATCATCAGCTTGTGGATGGCAACAGATCTTCTCTGTATCCATCCACAGAGCTGGGCATTCACTTGATTTCGTATTTGTAAATAATTCTGCATTTTCCAGTTCTAATGCAGATATTTTCATTAGAGAAGTTCCATGGAGTGACCATCTTCTAATCTTTTTCTCACTAACCTCTGTTTCTCAAATTTCTCTGCTTCTGCTTTCACAATCTACTTCCCTGAAATGAGGCTTTATAAACCCAGATGACCTATGTTCCAAATTCATATCAATGCTGGAATCCACAAATAGTGATTCACCCGATGAGTTGTTTACCTTATGGGACAACTCTCTGAACAATATCCTTGATAATTTAGCACCAAGGAAGGTCTTTATTAATATTGCCTCATGGTTTAATTGATCATTACAACAGAAGAAAAGGGATATGAGAAGGTCTAAAAGGAGATGGTGTTGATAACCCACCCTGTTAAACTTATCCACTTACCAATTTTCTCTTTCCAATTATCAAGATGCTATCACTACTGCTAAAAAAGTATGGGGTAAATATTCAGCTGTTAAGCGGCTAGTTAAGAGGGTAAGTTATCAAACTGTGTTAAGACATAATGCCCTCAATAACACCATAATGCATGTGATAAATACCGCATCACAAATTGCATATGCACATTTTTTATTTGTATTCAAGTGGGAGGAGTTTGGGTGGAGTAAATGGAAATGAGGGTCAGTTAGCATGGAGTGTGATAACGTAATGCACAGTAACACAGGTTTTAACGCTGGAAATAACTACACCTTTTTCCTGTGCATTGTGCCTGTCTTAGCTGTGCATTGCTGGCCGAAAATGTTTTTATCGCAAATTGCGGTTTGGGGAGGGAGAGGGGAGAGGAGAGAGAGAGAGAGAGAGAAAGAGAGCCTCTGTGGAGGCTCTTATATCTGAACTTTTTATACCACTCTAAGAGGGGGCACTTGAAACTCGGAGTGAGGTTTGTGGGGTGAGTGGGGTTTTTGGGGGAAATTTTACATGCCAGTCATATGTACGAACAGCACAGTTACCATCAGTGAAGATTTAATGTGATTTGGAGTGATGAAAGATGAAAGAAGAGCTAATTTGTACCATGTTCTCTCTACTTTGCTTGCAAACAAGCTAGGTAGAGAGAACATGGTACAAATCTACTCTTCTTAAACCCAACTCACCCCACAAACCTCATTCCGAGTTACAGTGGTATAAATAGATAACTTTTGGGTGAGCCTCTACAGAGGCATTCTCTCTCTCTCTCTCTCTCTTAGCCTGTCCAGTCAGTAATGCAGCGTGCGATGGACTTCTCAGCTTGTGAAGTGAAAGTAGCATGGGTGTGATAAATTTAATGCGCATTGCGGTAAAATACATATGCGTGCAGTACCAGGAAAATTAGCCTAACCATGCCCCTTTTTTATGGTAGATGCAATTTTTCTTCTATTTATAGAAAAATGATGAATCTAGGCCTAAGGCCAGGATTCATCATTCCCTGCGGAATGATGAACCCTGCGCTACAGGGGGGGGGGGGGGGGGGGCGAAGCAGGGGGCGGTCGGGCAATAGCCTGCAGCCGGCCGCACCACGGCAGTGCAGTTTTGCCTACTGCGTTGCGGCCATATCGCACACTATTGCGGGCATAGCACCACCGGAAAAGGTGGTGATATTGCCCACGCTACAGCTGGCGATAATGTTCTAAACATTATCCCTGGCAGTGGTGCCGCTGGCCTATTTCTCTAATCCCCTCCCTAACTCCTCTCCAACTCCTCTCCTCCACCTAATTTCAATGCTACCACCGCGAGTTTAGAAAATAACCCTTTAAGTTAGCTGGATAACCATATCCAGCTAACGTAACTGGGAAATTCAGTGGCATAGCCACGCCACTGAATATACCCACAAGTTACAATTAGCTGGATAATGTGGTATCTGGCTAACTTTAGACCTGATCTATGGTGCTCCTCCCCAGAACACCTACCTCCTGTCCCAGGAATGCCCCTGACTTACCCAACTAAATTAGAACTGGACAATTTGTTATCTGGCTAGAATTTATCAATGACTTTTAATAATCCATGAGAACTTTTTCACTCTGTCAAGCAGATTATCAACGCGATCTCAGCTCCCTCTAATAATCCCCCTTTTGCTCCTGGACAGAGTCTAGCAGACCCTTTTGAAATTTACTTTAATGAAAAAGTGATTACTATCAGGCAAACATTTCAAACTTCTGTGAATGCTGTAATCAATTATGTATAATCAGTGGGAATGTTTTTAAACTGTGTCAGAGGCTATTTCCATCATTAATAGGATGAATTCATTAACCAGCCCTCTTAATCTATGCACTACAGCTCTGTTAAAACTTATCAAAACTGAATCAGCCAGTTTCATGTCAAAATTTGTAAATATCTCACTGAATGCAGGTTCTCTTTCTCACTCACTGAAAAGAACATTCATAACTTCCGATCCTGAAAATGGTTTCTGCTGACCCAACATTACTTTTGAATTATAGTCCCATCTCACCCCTATTATATTTGGCCAAAATAGTGGAGGGAATGCAGTACTCCAACAACTTACCACTTTTCTTGATTCCAACCCCTCTCTGGATCAGTACCAATTTGGGTTCCGGCAATTTTACAATAATGAGTAATTTTGTGTACTTATGTTTAGAAACTGTGCACATATCTGTCTCATACTGATTTGCTTTAATGATTCATTTGCTCTTTACAAGTAGGATAGATTACTATAGTTCTCTCTATGAAGGCTTACCAGCTTACTTATTACAATGTACCCAGCTGCTGCAGAGTACATCTGCAAGAATTTTAGTAGAAGTTGATGTATATTATCATGTTACGCCTATACCGAAAATCTTACATCGACTACCTGTTATTTGTCTGGTTCAGTTTAAGATACTTTCAGTTGTTTTCAAGTGTTATCATCAAGTGGCCCCAAGTTATTTGACTGAATTATTGACATATTATGTACCAGCTAGGCCACTATAATCTTGCCAGCAAGTTTTATTGGTTACCCCTCTTTGATTTTAGTAAAATTAACAACTACTCTGAATACAACTTTTAGCTACTATGCACCTATGTTATTGAATCCTTAGAAGTCTACAATCAGTTTGTATCCAATTTAGGTAATTATTTAAAATAAGGCTTTTTTCACAAACATTTCTAGAATAGTGATTTTATGTTTATTATGATCTAAATTCTGTATCAATGAATATGAATCTTATTATTTTGTTTTAGGGGAATCTGATTTTAATGTTTATTATTTTAGTTAGGGAAGAATATCCAATTTGAATAAATAAATGAATAAATAAATATACAGAGGGAAAGATGTAAGCTTCAAGGAAAAAAGTCATCTTTTGTCCAATGGTTTAATTTCTAGCAACTTCAGTAAAGGAAAACAATTTCACTAAAAAAAAAGAAAGAAAATAAATTAAAATTATTCCAAGGAAAGTGAAAATTACTGTGGAATCTTTATCCCATTTTTAAATCTAGCACATTCATCAGCACTTTTTTCATGAGTTTCTCCTTGCACAATTTTTTCTGTGACATTTTTTCTCTTTTGTGTACTTTGTTTTTTTGCTCTCTGGTGGCTCAAATCTTAAATCAAATTCAGAGTAGGAGGAGTTCAAAGATGAAAAGTTGCAAGAAAAATTAAATGGGGATATTTATACTAAAATATAAACAAGAAAAATTGAAAAAACCTACAGAAGTCATAAAATTGCCAGCAGCACAAACACTAGCCAGCTTTGTTTCTTTTACTCTTGTCTAATGGCCCTGAATTACTAGACATTACTAAGCATGTGAAATGTAACAGGACTCAGTGATGGTCATCAGAGTGCAACTAATGGGAGAAACTACAAAAAAAAATGTATTAGCCTTGGTTAGCTTTTATGAATATTGCCATTATTTTCACTACAACTTTTTAATATACATTAAAAATTGTATTCAAAAGGTGTGGTGGAAAAAGAGGACCAAGAAGCAAGAAAATTCCTACTTGGAAGCAACCACTTTGTTTGCTACCATGTGAAGAAAAACCTTCAGCTTCTTATATTTAGCCATTCATGGATAACATTCTACTATCTCCTGTATCTGTTGAATTGTAAACCATTCTATACCATTCCTAATGAAACATAATCAAAGCCATACTATGAACTAGGTATTATCAATCTGTAGTGAATACCATACAGCTTATTATATTTGTCTCTGAAGGTAACAGCATATATTCTGTACACAATTTCAAGTCATTAAGGTATAAATAATATATTTTGTTGTCAGTAACTGAATGATATTGAGCAAAAGTGACAGTCTGAAAAGGAATACTTGAAGAGGCATTGTTCAATTCTAGTTCAGCTACAACAGATAAGATTCTGTATTGTGTAGGTAGCAAATTGCTTTGTTTAACAAAAATAAACAATAATATTCTCAGTGTTACAACACAGATATCATCTTCTGGAGGTAATGATTTGTCACAGACAAGTCATACTGATAACGTAAAAAGCAGTTCTGAAAATGAAACCTTGCAATGTATATTATTCATAGAACACTGGTGTGACAATCAGACAGGTCTCATCAATAGGAAGCTAATTTGAACCTGATACACATTCTGTATACATGTCAAGTATACAGAAGTTATAAAGCAAATGATGTAGACCCACGGAGGATAACTTTAAAACACTTGTGAGAGTGCCCATACATATGTATGTATATATGGGCACATACACATCTACATCACTGATTTAGAACTTGCTCGTGTATAAGCATGTCTTTTTAAATATGTGCAAAGTATTCTGCAGCATTTGCACATAAACAAGATATTAACATTAGCTGGACAAGTTCCAGTTTATCTGGTTAAATCTGAAAAGCACTACTTATCAGGCTAAGGGGGTTATTTACTAAAGTTAGCGCACGCGAAAAGGAACTTTTCGCGTGTGATAGCAAACAAGGAGTGGAGTCGGGGCGGCGTCTGCCCCGGAAGAGGGGCAGACGCCGCCCCGACTCCGCACTATTGGGTGCGAAAGCCGGCAGCGATTGTACCGCATAGATACGTTCGCTGCCGGCTTTCGCAGGCCTGCCCCCGCCCCCCATTAGCATGCGATTCAGGGAGCCCTGCGACATTGGTAAATCTAGGCCTAAGGCAGATAGCTGAATATGTTTTAAAAATTGGTACTTATCCGGCTATGCTACATAGCCGGATAAGTCTCAAATAGAACTACTTATCCAACTATCAGGCCGAGCGCACTGGTTGATGCGCATCCACAATCCCTTATGCTATAAGGGGATTAGCACATACAAAAAGGAACGTTCAATCCCCCACAAAGCTAATAGTGCCCCGGAGCAGGCGTTAATTTTTGAACAGTCCAAAAAGTGTACAGAAAAAGCAGTATTTTCTGCTTTTCTGTACTTCCTCTAACTTAATATCATGGCAGTATTACGTCGAAGGAACAAAAAGGACGTGAACTTTAAAAAAAAAAAAAAAGTAGCTGTGCACAGGTTATGAAAATGAACACTCATAAAATTGAGCATCTGTTTTCTTAACCTGCTAATAGCCACCTCTCCTGGGCGCCTGCTTCTGAGGAGGCACTAGGGGGGCATAATTTCCCCTAGTGCCTCCTTTTTACTGCAGCAGTGATTTAAATATTAAATTGGGATTGGCAAACATTAGGAGAGCGAGTGCTCAATCATGTGCGCCCATTTTCTGTGCATCAATATTACATTGGACTGTAAGTAAAAGAACCCAATAAGTCTCAAATAGTGCTACTTAGCCGGCTATGTCAGATAGCCAGATAAGTTTCAAATAGTACTACTTATCCGGATAAGATAACAGGATAAGACTATATCGCTCCATGGTGAGACCACACCTTGAATACTGTGTACAATTCTGGTCGCTGCATCTCAAAAAAGATATAGCTGCGATGGAGAAGGTACAGAGAAGGGCAACCAAAATGATAAAGGGGATGGAACAGCTTCCCTATGAGGAAAGGCTGAAGAGATTAGGGCTGTTCAGCTTGGAGAAGAGACGGCTGAGGGGGGATATGATAGAGGTCTTTAAGATCATGAGAGGTCTTGAACAAGTAGATGTGACTCGGTTATTTTCACTTTCGAATAATAGAAGGACTAGGGGGCATTCCATGAAGTTAGCAAGTAGCACATTTAAGACTAATCGGAGAAAATTCTTTTTCACTCAACGCACAATAAAGCTCTGGAATTTGTTGCCAGAGGATGTGATTAGTGCAGTTAGTATAGCTGGGTTCAAAAAAGGTTTGGATAAGTTCTTGGAGGAGAAGTCCATTAATGGCTATTAATCAATTTTACTTAGGGAATAGCCACTGCTATTAATTGCATCAGTAGCATGGGATCTTCTTAGTGTTTGGGTAATTGCCAGGTTCTTGTGGCCTGGTTTGGCCTCTGTTGGAAACAGGATGCTGGGCTTGATGGACCCTTGGTCTGACCCAGCATGGCAATTTCTTATGTTCTTATGTTCTCAGATAGAGCTACTTACCTGGATAAGTAGCACTATTTGAGACTTATTCAGCTTTCTGATATAACTAGTTAAGAGGCACTATTTGAGACATATCTGGCTATCTGATGTAGCCAGACAAGTAGCACTCTTCTGACTAATCTGTCTAAGGCCTGGATTTATCAGAATGTACTAAATATCGCATGCGATAGGAAAAGGGGCGTGTTTTATGGTAATAATTTGTTTATCGCAAAGTGTGCTATTTTAGCGCTTCACATAGGTATTACTGCAGACTGCAATAACTTTTTCGCACTTTGCGGTAAGTACCACAATTGTTGCAATTCCTACCTACAACCACTGGGGGGAGGAGGGAGAGAGAGAGAGAGAGCCTAGCCATAATGCCCTCACACTAGATAGGTATTTATATCTCTATGGGAGGCCCACCTAGTAACTTGACGTCTCTCTCTCTCTCTCTCTCTCTCTCATGGTAGAATGGCCCTGATAGCTAGGCTGGCTCTCCAAGGGCTTAAAAATACTAAACATGGCCCCCCCCAGTGGTTATATGTAGGAAATACAACAATTATGGCACTTATCTCAAAGTGTGAAAAAGTTATTGCAATTTGCGGTAAGATAGTGTTTCGCATAGGTATTAGCACAAATTGCGATAAACTGCATATTACCATAACACACACCCCTTTTCCTATCGCATGTAATATTTAGTGCATTTTGATAAATCCAGGCCTAAATTAGCAGAACAACATGACTAGTCCTGAGCTGGACAGGCTAAGGGCAAAGCAGCACCCTCACATCTCTTTATTTCCCAATGGCTACCTGTGATATGTCAGGATAAGTCCATAACTTCAAATATGGCTTTGCCTTGGGTTCGATGAGGGAAACCTATTGTTAGATGACATGTGGATGCTTTTATATTTATCTCCCAATTTACTCTGACCAATCCATTTCAAAAACATGTGAAGGCATGACAGTAAGCCATTCCAAATCCAGCTTTCAGATAGTCAGACCAGTATCATTGTCTAGCCTCCCCGAGCAGCTAACATAACCAACATGCTAGCCCAAGGGCCAAGGCCCCCACCATCTGTACTTGAGAGTTGACAGGTTGCTTATCTAGATGTAGCGGGGCCCAGTGGTATTTGATAATATGCAATCCTAATGACCTATGTCAGCTTGTGAGAAGTTAGACATTGCCATTGTCTTAGACATGTGCTTTCCAAAATGCTTTAACTGAAGAACTGCTAGGCCTGCACTCCAGTGTCAGCACTGCTTCTGAAACAGCTGAGGCAGTGATGTCACATTGTGCTTGCAGGCCCATGTGACACAATGCATCCTCTGTACAGGTGCATATCTTTGGATGCACATGGATGTCAGCTAGGGAATGTGGCTGTAAAACCACAAGTCTGAGACTGATACATTAAACTTTCAACCTAGCTTTAGGCTGTGTCTTTAAGCAGATGAGCGATTTGTGATTAATAAGTTTTCTAGAGCTGTTGGGCTCCATGGTCAAGGCCCTGCTGGAGTTCCAATCATACCTATGCCAGTATCTCACCCATATGTGAGATCTAGGTCAGAGTCCAAGGTGTCAGACCACCAAGCAAGACAGTGCAAGCTTTATATACTATGTTGCCAGTCCTACATGAACCTTATTGTGAGAAATGGCTCTTTTAGATTCACTATCAGTCAGAAAACATTAGGCCAGCCACATGTCTTTGGTTTATTTTTTATTTTGTTTATTTAAAAACTTTTCTATACCGTTGCTAAGTTAAATACCATCACAACGGTTTACATGTAGGCACATATACATATACATATTTGGTATAATCTTTACTTTGCGTGAACTTTTTCTTCTACAGTTTTTGGCTCCATTGTCAAGATGTAGCCTAAATAGGCCTAAGTGGTTTCTGTTACACACTGAGCCAGACAGAGGAGCAGTGAGTAAAAGAAAGATAGAGAGGAGAGCATCCAGAAACACTTTGCTGGGCTTTCTTCCACAGAAAGGGAAGGGGAAGTTGAGGCTCAACAGGCATAGTAATGTTGTTTGATGCTTTACCGAAGCTGGTTGCCAGTCAACATGGTGTCTTCAACTTCTGCGGGTGGGCATGGGGGATCCTCGGGTAGATTTGAAAGTATGTCTATTGGGATAGCATGGTGCAGAGTGAGATTATGGAATACACAGCAGAGCAGCAGTGTCTCTGCTAGTCTGGGTGGTGCATACATTAAAGCCCCCCCTGTTTTGTCCAAACAGCAAAATTTACTTTTTAGAACCCTGAATGTACGTTCTATGACACAGTGGGTAGAACATAAGGCCTTGTTGTACCTTATCTCCACCAGAGTGTTGGGAATAGCTACAGGGGTGAGAAGCCAGATCCTACAATTATATCACGAATCTCCTGCAGCAAAGAGAGAAGAGCTGAATCAATCACACTACTGTGACTTTGTGATTTTGCAACCAACCCACAACATTCTCTAAGACAGTAGAAGCTAAAGGGTAGATTTTAAAAGGGCTGTGTGTTCGCCCATAAACACACATATCTCTCCTCGAGAAAAATATGCACTATGTGCTATTTTATAACCTACGCGTGTAGGTTATAAAATACTCTGTAGCTGTACGCACATGTTTTATGCATGTCACCTTGCTAGAGAGAGAGAGAGAACTAAACATTTTTCGACCTTATAAATGATGAAAATTCTAAAACTAGGTCCTCTAATGCTTCTGGTTTGATAGCCTGCACTCCCCCCAGTTACCCCAGACCCATTAAGCACAGCAGAAATAGCTAATTTATTTTAATTTTTAAGTTACACAGTAGTGACCCTGGGTATGCACCAGGGCACTTAAGTATTTACACGCATATATCTTGGCCACACCCAAAACATCCATGCCCAGCCCAGACCATGTCAACATCCACACCATGCCCCTTTTTTGAAATCAAGCGAGCGTGGAGGGAGATATGCATTCTTAGGTTTCATGGACCCAAAAAGGTAGATTTTAAGAGGACGTATGCATGTTATAAAATTTGATGGCCGTGTGCACATGCGCGCCAATTTTAAAATCCGTGCAATCATGTGCAGGCGCAGGCGGACCGTGAGTTGCACATGCAGAGGAGAGGAATTTTATAATCTATGCCCGGTGAAGCAATCAGCCAGTCCCCAGTTCCCTCCCAGGTGGCTCCAATTAAGGAGCGGACTGGGAGGGAACTTTCCTAACCCTAATCCTATCTTTCCTCCCTCTTCTCCTCTCTTCCCCGGCCCCTAAACCTACCCTATCCCCAAATTTTTTATTTTTGTACTTACTGCTTCTCTGGAGGAGGCTAGCGTCAGCGCCATTTTGAATACTGGCAGCCGCTAGCCTTTGCCCTCACTATGTCACCGATCATCAGCCCCTGTGACATAGTGAGGGCAAAGGCTAGTGCCGGCGCCATTTTGAATACTAGCAATATGGCCCGAGTGCAGGAGGTCACTCCCGGACCCCCACTGGACTTTTGGCAAGTCATGTGGGGGTCAGGAGGCCCCCTCAAGCTGGCCAAAAGTCCCCGGGGGTCCAGCGGGGGTCCGGGAGCGATCTCCTGCACTCGTGCCGTTGGGTGCCAGGAACCAAAATGGTGCCGATAGCCTTGCCCTTAATATGTCACAGGGGCTACCGACGCCATTGGTCAGCCCCTGTGACATGGCAGCAGCACAAGATGGTGCCGATGGCCATGTGACAGGGGCTGACTAATGGCGCCGGTAGCCCCTGTGACATGGTAGGGTTATTGGCGCCATTTTGAACTGGTACAGAGGGTGTGAGAGTGCTCCCGGACACCCGCTGGACCACCAGGGAGTTTTGGTAAGTCTTGGGGTGGTCAGGAGGGTGGGGGGTTGTAGTAAATTTAATTTTAGCTGGGTAATGAATAGGATTAGACATATAACCGTATTGGGACGCCATACGGACGTATACAACGTATCTGCCACCCGACGAATACGTATCCCAAATGCAACGTATGGCGTCCCTCTGCACATCCCTAACAGGAGGTGCTGGTTCAGTGAGAGCATCCATTCCTGCTTCAAGTCTTTCGAGGACTCCTGTTACCTGGTTCGGAATGCCTTGTTGTTGCTGGACCCAAGTTGACAATCCAGGAATGGCTTGTAAGGCTGTCAGATCCACCGGGTCCATGGCCTTGGCAAACTGTTAGGTTCCGTGGACCCTTAGGTAGAAGTGACCTACTACAACAGATGAAAAACCCCCGCCGAGGGACAATCAGAAACATCACCTGTAACTAACCGTCTTCCCTTGTATTCTGATGGCCAGCAGGGTTTAGGCTGGTCACTGGGGTTGAGGAAGATCCAGTAAGCAGGCGAATGGTTGGGGCAGGTGGCAGACAGCAAATCCAGTAAGCAGGCAAATGGTTGAACCAGGTGGCAGACAGCAAGTCCAGTAAGCAGGTGAATGGTCGCATAAGGCATGGATCAGCAGGGAGAACAAGCCTGGTGCATGGGTAAGGAGAAAGCTGATGCCGCTATCAGCAATGGCATTTGGAGAAGTGAGGGAGCGACATGGCTGAATAAGTCCCACAGTGGCAATGTGATCTAACTCGCATGCATCTAGGCTTTAAAAATTCAGAGGACGTGCGCAAGCCCAACTTGTGTGCACATAGAAAACAGCAGAGTTCAAAGCATCTCAGCATGGAAAAATCATCAGGAAAATGGTCTGCAAAAAAAAGGGTAAGACCACTGATAATGAATGCAGGATAAAAAGTTGCAGCTCTGTAGCAGCAGTAGAAATACATGAAAACACATGAAGCTGTTTCTCTAAAGCATGACCAAAAGGCAATATATAGAAAAGAAAATACAATTTTGAGCACCGGGACTGAAAAAGCATGGCTTAAGGCCATGCAGACCAAATCGAAATGCATGTGTATTGAACTCATAGCATCGCAGAAGCACTTTTCAAATGCTGAATCAAATGGCAAAGTAACAGCACAGAGCAGATAATCTTAACACTCTTAGCATGTTCTCCAATCAGCCATAATCAAAGTAATGTGCCTGCGCAAAATAACTGCAGGAAAAAACAGCACTAACAGGGAGCTTAAGGAACTAACCAAAGTCCATACTGTCAGTAGCAGGGTCATTGACCCTTATAAATGCCAACAATCCCACTTGCCCTTCTTCCAAAAAGACAAAGCTCACTACACTAAAAACAGCAATACAAGCTCATCTCAGGCCTCTTCTTCACGGTGCTTCAGGAGTTCTGACAAAAACTTTTCAATCTCTTTCACCAACAGTAGTCTTCCCATCTACCAGCATTCTCAGTCTAGCTGGTAGAGCATATTATAGCATATGTTAAATCTCTATAACTCCTTTTTAATTCCTAAGAACTCTTGGCACTTCTTTTGTAGATTCACTGAGAAATCAGGGAAGAAAATAATCATATTCCCCTGAAAAAAAAAGCTCATTATTCTCCGGAGCCACATTTAAAATTCTCCTTTTCTTCTCAAAGTTGTGCAATTTAATGATAGCCCTTGGTCAGATACCTCTGCCTGGAGTTGAAACCAGTGTTCAGTATGCACAATCCAGCTTTATCACTCCTTTAAGACACTCCAAGGCCAACAGGTCCAGCAGCCATTTTGAGAAAAAAAGAACATTATTTTTACCCTCAGTTTTCTCTGGTAGGTTCATGAGCCTGATGTTGCAACATCGGGACTTGTTTTCTAGGTTATCCAACTCTAAAAATTTGGCCATAGTTTCTGTCCATTTTATCAACCTTAGCACTCACCAAGGTAAGTAAAGACCTAAAATCTGCACTGTGTAGTTCATATTATTCTAACTGCATGGCATTATTTTGCATGGTTTTGAGATGCTGTGTAATACTCTCAACAATAATACTGAATTGGGAGTCCAGTTTGTTAGAAAGTATATCGGGAAAACATTCCATGTGGCTTTACATATAATCCATATGCTCTCCCAATCTATATCATATGCAGGAGATCTAACTGGCAATATAAGGTGATAAATATATTAATTTCATGGGATCTTAGCATGGTAACCTCCTCACTGCCCAGAGCCTAACTAGAAGTCCTATCATAGCAATTTTCAAAAGCTCACTTGCACATGTAAAACAATTTTTAAGTGTGTAAATCCTTTTGAAAATTACCTCTCCACAAGTTGAAGTTAGGCAATAGCCTTGCTGGAAGGTGGATGCTCATGAGCCTGAGGAGGTACTTATAGGTACATAGTGAAAAAACAGTACATTGAAAATAGTTGAAGCTGGGTAAACAACCTCATTGCTAAATGGATCCAGGCAGAGACTGAGGTTTACATTTAGAGTCCACTAAGTAGGGAAGATATTGTCTTATGTTAATTGTCCTATAAAATGCTGTAAACCACAAATGAGTGATTTGTTTAATCATTAGCTACAGGGCCAGGTTGTTGGTTGGTTATAAGTTTTATCTGAAGGGTCAGGGTTTTGGTTGGAAACAAAAAGCCATGGCCTCATTAGTGGTTAGTAAAGGTGGGCAGGGAACTTTCACAAGTCAGGTGCTGCAAAATCGAAGGTTATAGATCTTGTTTTTAATCTGTAGGAGAGCCTCAAGGGATGGAGTTATCAATTGTTTGGAGTATGAATGCAGCTTATAGATGGTGTGGTATCCCCTCACTTTCTCAGGAAAGAGGGGCCAGTACCTTTCATTGTTTGAAAATGAGGGAAAGGATTTTGAATTTAATGCATATAGAAATGAGGACTCATTATGGTGAGAATAACAAAGGGAAGGGCCAGTCCCGTTTTTTCTTAATGGTGATCATTCTGGCAGCAGCGTTTTGTGTTGCCTGAAGTATGATAATTGCCTTTTCAGTTAGACCCATATATATGGTGTTACAGTAGTCAAAGTCTAACTGTGAGAAGAATACTGATTGCATGACTGTTTTGAAATTGGTAGGTTGCTGGAAAGGGCTTAGATGTTTTACCATGCAGTGACACTAAAATGCTTTCTGAGTAGTTACTGATTCTTAACCCTAGATGCTGAGGGATGCATCAAGGTCACCTAGGCTTTTAACTCTAGGGAGGAGTCAACCAGAAAAGGTGTGTGTTGGGAGGACTGTTTGGTCTTGAAGTATTGCTCAATCATAGGATTTCTATCTTATCCTTGTTTAGTTGAAGTCAATTTGTCATCCAGTTTGTTACTGTCTTAAAGCATTGGTTGAAAAGTTTAGATTTTTATTTGATTTATATTCCACTTTTGGCACTTCAGAGTAGATTATAGTTAGGTACTGTGCTGCTGTTCTATCCTGTGACTCCATTTGAGGGAGGAGGATCTATACGTCATTGCTGTAGTTATAAACTTTGAGTGCAAAGCTTCTGCTAATGGTGGCTAAAGGCCAGAAATAAACTTGAACAGAATGAAGGAACATTCCAGCACAGAGATCAAGGTTTTGAAGATATCTTATTCCAGGTTGTTCTAGAGACTGTACCTTCAAAAGGATATAAACAGGATGGAGTTGGTCCAGAGGATGGCTACTAAAATGGTCAGCAATCTTTGTTCAAAAGCATAAGGAGATAGACATAAAGATCTAAATATGTACGGAGGAAAGATGTGATAGGGATATTATTCAAATATCTTAAAGGTGTCCATGCACAGGAGGTGAGCCTCTTTCAATGGAAAGGAGGGTATATATATAATGAGGTTGAAAGGGGGTAGACAGGAGTAATGTTAGGAAATATTTCTTACATAGAGGGTGGTGGATACATGGAATAGCTTCTCAGTGGAAGTGGTGGAGATAAAAACAGTATCTGAATTCAAGAAAGCATGGGATAAATACAGGAGATATCTAAAGAGGTGATGGGAATTATAATGTTAAATTAATTGGACAGATGGATAAACAAAGTGGGCTATAAGGTCTTTTTCTGCCGTCATGTTTCTGTGTTTCTATTTTAGAATATTGCTTCCAAAACATAAGGGCCTGATTTACTAAGGCTTTTCTCCCATTCTGTGTGTATTGGAGAAATGCTTTGTAAATGAGGCCCTATGTATGCTAATCTGTTTATCAAGATTTGGTGTTTCACTATGGAGTGATTTGATCCATTTCTTGCAGGAACTTGCAGAATTTTACAAATAATATTCTATGGATTATGCTAGCAAAAATTGTTCACACAATAGCAATAAAGAAATAACATTAAGAAGAAAGCACTAAGTTGATGAAAAGTTGAAAAACAATTTTGTGTTAATAGGCACTGGTGAAATCCCAGTTATCTCACAACAATGACAACTAGTGGCCAGATTTAGGCCCATGATTAGAGGGCTCTGGAAGGAACCTTGGTGCATGGCCCTCAACTGAGGACTGTTGCTGCCTGACCGTGCTATTTTAAGTTGTAAAGTGATATAAAAGAGAGGAAAAATCTCTAAGTAGGTAGGGGTTACCAGCCTTGGTTCATATTTAGTTGGTGGCAGAAAGAAGGATGAGGAAAGAACCGGTCTCTCCCTTCCTCCTTGCTCTAATGCATACAAACACAAAGAAAGAAAATTTGAAAAAAAGGATTTTAGAACTTTTAAGCTGATGGTGAATTAGCTTGCTCTGTAAAAATGTTAAAAAGGGTTGCATCACCAAATTATTCCTCTAATAGTACTTTTTCTATTTATCTTAACCCCTAACTTCACTCCCCATAATTGGAACCATTAAGCTTTCATATGTGCTTGCAGTTTTCAAAATCATTAGAGGTATGAAAACTGAGACTGCCAAATTAATACCAGTTTCATCCGATATTGTGATAGGCACTTTTTTTGCACTACAAAGCATTAAACAAACCCTTTTTATTCTCATGAGGATACTCGTATTTATTAGATGAAAATATCATCCAGTTTCTAACTTTGGCTGGTATGATATGATTTTGTAAACCGAAGTGATGTGTAATTTTTACTTGAATATCGGTATATAAAAATGATAAATAAATAAATAAATAAATGATTTTCTTCCCCTCTTCAGAAAAACTACTATTATGAGATTGATGTGGGCCTTCATTTGCAATGAAATAGGAAATACCGTTTTGTTTTTTGGGGAGCCAGAAAAAAAGCAAGTTTAAAACAAACAAACAATACGGACGCCACCCCCAACCCTTACCATTTATTACAATATTGAGCTCCCCCCACCAGCCCCAACTCCCCCAAAATCTAAAAATAATAAAATTTTAGGCACATGACACTGGCCCCCCCAACCCCTCCCCCCAGTCAACATGAAGCCCCCCTCCCAGTCAATTAAATAAACGAGGTTCCAGTCCTGCCTTCCCACCCTCCTACTTCCAAGACCAACATCAAGCCCCTACTTCCAAAATAAAGGAGCAGGTCCCCCAACCCCCCTTGTACCCAGCCCCTATGGGGTATCCCTTGAAATGTTCATGGGGGTCAGGAGTGGGGGTGGGGGTCCTGCTCTTTTTTTTGGTGGGGTGAGCTTTATGTTTGTCTTGGGGGGCTTGATCATGGAAGAGTGAGAGGGTGGGGGCCATTGTGCACCTAAAATGTATTGTTTTTAGATTGTGGGGGAATTGGGCCTGCCTCAACCAGTGGCCCCAGGTTGAGATGGGGGTCAGCACTGACCCCTGCTCAACCTCCCCATTTGCCGTATCTTTTATTTTTTCAGGTCAGAGACCCTTTAAGGCGATGGTGGTCTCATGAGATTGGTTCTGCCATCACATTAAAGGGCCGCGCGCCGCATTCTTTTAGTCATGACACAAAAGAAAGCGCCATAGAGCCATAATGCTTTTTTGGAGAAGAGGCCCCCACTATTGTGGCAACATCCCCCGTGATAGTTGGACCCCTCTGTGATAAAACATTGTGGCTTAGTAAATCTAGGGGTAAGTCTAGGAGTAAGCTGACAAATTATCTTTTTCCTTAATAGGAGAAAATCAAATAAGCGCTCTTTTAAAAACAAAATTCTTCCATTAGGGACAGATCCACAATTTTGGTGATAATGTCCAAAAATAAGCTATGCAGGATCAATGAAGTTCTAGGATCTAATGTGCACTTTAGTAGCGGCAACAACATCAAACTGCACCCAACAAATAGTAATAATTTCACTAGTCTCCATAGCCATGTTTATAGACTTGGAAGAAGAGGAATTTGCTTCTCCTATTGCCTTATTAGCACAATAAACAGCAAACTGTGCTCAATCAGTGGGAATGGAGGAAGAACTGGTTTGGGACTGCAGCAGGCTAACTACCCTAAAAAGCCCCAAAGGATGAATAAGAGAAGAATGTAAACATGAAGTATAAAATGCTTTTTTATAAGTATCAAACACAGAGAAAGTCTCTCTTAAGACTTTCTGTTTTAAGCTTCAAACAGGGACACTCGTTCTTTATTTTTTAAAACTATTCTTGTGAAAACCAGGGATCTATGTTATGATGCTGAGAGAGCTTTTTAGAGCAATATCTAAATCAATGTGCCAACTTTCAGCTATATAAATTAAATCCAGTTTTTCATCATTAATCAGTGAACAAAATATCACATTATTTTTTTTAATTGATTGAGCATTGATATAAAAAATGTGCCATCTTAAAAAATGATAAATAAAGAATTAAAAAAAAAAAGTGCCATCATTGCAAAACAGGGTTAGACAAAGGGGGCATTTTTCAAACTTTATGTGCTTCGGCACATAAAACATTTTTTAATTGAGTATGACTTCAGAACTGTTGTTCAAACCTTAGTTATCTTGGCATCAGATAACTGCCATGCCCTATACATTAGGGATGTGCAGACAAAAAGTTTATGTTCATAAGTCCATAAGTCGAAAAGGGGGGTCAATTTCGGTCAATATGGACATAAGTTGAGTCTATGTCCATACGTGCACCGGTTCCCTAAATAAAAATTTAAACCCCTCACCCTCCTTAATCCCCCCCCAAGACTTACCAAAATTCCCTGGTGGTCCAGCGGGGAGTCAGGAAGCCATTATTCTATTCCTTTGCGAGGAGCACGTGACGTCCGCGTCACGTCGGAGTGACGCGGCCGTCACGTGGTCCACCGCGGTTCTGCTCCCGGACCCCGCGTTGGACACAAACGGAACTTTTGGCCAGCTTGGGGGGGCCCAACTTATTCAACATAGCTATGTTGAATAAGTTGGAAATCCGATCGTTTTCGCCTCATCACTTTTTTAAGTTAAAAAAAAAAAAAAAGTAGCGTTTTACATATTTCAAAACGAATGCACACCCCTACTATACATTGGCCTTCCTTTTTCTACACTGAAGGTAGTACAGAATTCAGCAACCCGGCTTGTGATAGGTACATGAGTGAAAGATCACATTATATTTATGCTATTTAAATTTCATTGGTTTCCAGTGGTCTGACAAGTAAAATGCTTTATTTATTTATTTATAAATATCTTCCATTTATGGCGATCAGTTGTATTAAATGAATTACAGTTACTATGTGTAGTTGGCCCAAGCTTGTCAAATTCTCTGCCAGGTGATCTCAGAGTTGAGAAATTATTTATTAAGTTTAGAAAACTGCAAAAGGCTTCTTTGTTTGTGCAGGTTTCCCAAACCAGCTGAGTTTTAGCTAGAATGGAGCCCTGACTCTTTCAGTTGGTAACTATAAGAGATCACACCTTGATCCAAGAATTTGAGGTAGGCAACATTGGTCTGAATATTTATGCTAAGTTGTATTTATCCAGTGCTGTAATGTTATGTCACAAATAGTTTTTTTTCAAAAATAATTTTTATTGGGATGAAACATGAACAGACACTTGAGTCCTGCACTATAGCAGGTACAACCAGTATATGGAATAACCAATACAATACAAAATATTTAACACAAACTGTCAACATCAACATCTCCCTCATGTCTCTATCCCATCTTAATTTTCCATTTTCCCCCCAGATCCAATGCCACCAACCCTACAACACTTGCTTCTCACTCATCCCCACGCACTCCACACTCACCAGTGTGGGGGGGGGGGGGAGGAGAGGGCGGGGGGTGGGTGACAGAAGGGGTAGCGTCACAGATTGTTTTATCTTTGATTTTATAATGATTGTATTGTAACCAGCCAAGAATGATAGATAGAATGTGATAGAGGTTTTAAAAATAATATGTAAAATATGCACGTGAGTTATACACAAGCCTTTTGACAGACATTTTCTTTTGAAAATTGGGCCCATTATGTCTTAGTGCACACCAATAGATCATACTAAAAAGAAAATAATTTTATACATTTTTCTCCATTTCTTATTATATAGCAATATACTAAGGTCTAGATTCATCAAAATGCAATGTGTTCTCGCAGGAGGAGTCACACTTTGTGGGGTGGGGGTTTGCAATGATAGTGGGGCCCATCCCCCAACAACACATCACAGCTCAATGGCATGTTCTTTTGTGTCGTGGTCAAACACTGTGACACAAAAGACCTTGGCAAGAGGCCCTTCAAATTGATAGTGGCCCCAACTTCATGGGTTTGCCATCTTCATAAAGGGACTCTGGCTGCCGGAAAAGAAAAGCCGAGGCCAAATGCAGAGGTTGAGCAGGGGTCATTACTGACCCCCATTTCAACCCGGGGCCACCGGTTGAAACAGCCCCGACTCCCCAAAAAGAAAAATAAAGTTGACAGTAAGTGCACGACGGTGGTGGTGGTGGATCCCTGATGGCCATATACAAAGCCCCTATGACCCCCCTCAATAGCCTCAGCCCCTGACCTGACCCCCAATTGACATTTTCAAAGCCTCCCTCCCCTGACCCTCCTGATAGCCTCAACTTCACTCCCCTGACGCCAATTGACATATCCAAAATTCTCCTCCCCCTGACCCCCAATAGCCTCAGCCCCCCTACCCCTGACTGACATATCCAAAGCTCCCTCCCCCCAATCCCCTGATTGACATATCCAAAGCCCCCTGCCCCCTGATAGCTTCAGCTCCCTCCCCCTGACTCCCTCCAGAGACCCCCTTATCTTATCCTCAATCCCACAGTGGGGATGAGTGCACCCTTGCACCCATCCCAGTTGGTGCCATTTTCCAAAATGGCACAGACCCCTCCTTGCCCCAGTCACAAAATAGGCAATGTTAAAAATGAAAGCACAGCCCTAGTAAACAGTCTATTAATGACATTTTGAAAATGTAGCATTGAGACTTTTACAATAAATCATATTAAGGGTGGTAGCATAAAAACTTTTTGGCCATTTTCATTAGGGGGATGGGCCATTTTGGGTCCACCTCCAGATCATTTTTTTTGTTTCCCTGTTTCATTGAAAAAAAAAAACCCAGAACCTACCCAATTACAATAATGAGACCCCCACCAGTCGACCCCCTACACACCCTTCTGATGCCCCCAGGACTCATCAAAAATGCCTGGTGGTCTAGCAGGGGGCCCAGGAGCAACCTCCTGCTCCCAGAACAATGGCTGCCATTATTCAAAATGGTGCAAGCTGCGATTCAGCCCCCAACTACCCAAGGCCCCCAAGCCCACCCTCTCCAGACTCATCAAAATGTCTCTAGTGGTCTAGCGGGGGCCAGGGAGTGACCTCTTGCACCCGAGCCAGCGGCTGCCTTAGTCAAAATGGCGCCAGCTGCCCTTTGCCTCTTTCATGTGATAGAGGTTACCGGTGCCATTAGGAAGCCTCTATCATATAATAGGGCCTAATGGCACTGCTAGCCCCTGTCATATGATAGAGGCAAAGGGCAGCCGGTGCCATTTTGACTAAGGCAGCTGCCAACCCATGAGCGGGAGGTTTATACTGGGTTCCTGCTGGACTATCAGGGACATTTTGGTGAGTCTGAGTGTGGGGGTGGGGAGGCTCAGATGGTCAAGGTTGAATTATTTAATAAAGAGGAAGGGTTGCGGATGGGTTCTGTTTTTTTTTTTTCCTTAACGAAAAGGAAAAAAAAACAAACAAACAAATAGTCCAGGGATAGACCTGAAATGGTTCATCCCCAAGATGATACAAAAAAATAGAACAAAAATTTTAGGGTACCACCACTAATAATCTTGTTTTATAGGTAGTTTGTGATAGAACACTGATTGTATTTAGGTTTGTATTTTTAATATGTTGTGAACCATTACGATGGATTGTCTTAGTGACGGTATACAAAACCTAACAAATAAATAAATAGGTGTTGAACCAATATGAGTCTCTAAATGAATGGTGAAATTTGGGATAAGATACCATTTTTATGGATTAGTGTTCTAAATCCTTTTATAATTTATATTAAAATGTTTATAGGGTATGTCTCTTACTTTCTTATTTATAGATGCCAAGCTTCTGAACAAAGCTGTATTAAATCTAATAGATTCTGTTCTTTCCTAACATTGTGTCAGGAATTCTACCCTGTAAAGACAGATGGGATGTTCTCATATACTCTGCTACAGCACCACACAACCTAACTTAATAATGATTTATTCTTGTACTGGCTAAAACATTATATTGACGTGCACCATCTTTCTAGATCCTCCTTTCCATTCAAAGAGGCCCATGCCCTGTGCATGCAAACCTTGAAAGTATTTAAATGTCTCTTTCATAGCTCCCCCATCTGACTTTTCTTTAGAGTATACATATTTAAATCTTTAAGTGTGTCCCCAAATGCTTAAGAATGAAGACCAGTGGTCACTTTAATAAACACCCTCTAGGCGGGCTCCAACTGGTTTGTATCCTTTTGAAGATGTGGTCTCTATAACTATATATAGTATTCCAAATGAAGTCTCACCAGGAACATATACAGTGACATTATCATCTCTTTTTTTCTGCTGATCATTCTTCTTTCTATGTAACCAAGCATCTTTCTGGCTTTTGCCGTCACCTTATCCATGTCTTTATGCTATTCACAGATTTATTCTTCATTCCTTTTCACATAATTCCTAACATTCTATTTGCTTTTTTAAATGCTGCAGCCCAATGAGCTGAAAATTTCAATGTATTGTCTACAGTGAATCCAAGATCTTGTTTCTAAGTGGTTACTACGAATTCAAAACCTAGTGTTACATACCTATAGTTTGGATTATTTTTCCTTATGTACATTGCTTTGCACATGTCCATATTAAATTTCACCTGCTAGTTCCCTGGTTTTATTCTCCAGTCCTCAGGTACGAGGCAAATTTGAATGATATGGTTCAAGATTAGCTTAAACCCAGATCTGTAACAAAATCTTCTGAACTTATCTAGAGTGACTGGAAGGTTGTGCCATATTATTCACCAAACCTATATACTGTTTGTATGAAAGCTACTCAATAGATTCATAGGTTAAAAAAAATTTCTGGTATAATGGTTGTCTTATCAGTAGATTGAACTATAATCTAGATGTTGATGTCTTGTGATTTCACTACCGCAAAAGCCAGCATTTCCCATGGAATTTTCTACTCCCTGTGGACACACTACATGAGATAGGAGGTTTCAGTCAAAGCAGGATTAGCAGCAGTGGGCCTCATATCTCTGTCCTGCTTTTCCACTTCCATTTCCACACCCCATTCCCGGCCCCCCCCCCTCCCCAGCATGATCCCAGCTTATTTGGAGAACAGCAAAAGTGGAACACCTCAAGCCATGCCCTTCTTCTCTGCTACCACCCTTGACTGTCTGCTACCTCTTGGCTACCAGCCTCAACTATCACACTTTGATCTATGTAGCACTGCAATGTTCCATGTGACCTAAAATCTGAGAGCAGCCCCTGCAACAGAGGAGGTGGCTTAAGGCAGTGTACTTCCACTTTTCTCCTCCTAGCCCAAGGCTGGGATGGGAGGGTAAGTGAAGGGATGGTGGTGGCAGACAAAAGAGAGGGGATAGTAGGGGCAAATGATGAGATGGTGGGAGCAAGAGAGTGAGTGAAGGGCTTGGGGGCAAGAGATTGAATGAGAGAATTGAAGAGAGTGAAGGGAAGGGAAGAACTTGAATGAGGGGATTGGGGTAAGAGAGCTCAATCCACTAATAAAGACCACCATTGTACCAGAGGTTTTTTTTTAACCCATGGTTCTATTGTGTATGTTTCACACATAATATATCTGTTTGGTGAATAATATGACACATCCTTTCAGTTGCTCTGGATATGTCCAGAAAATTATATTTATTTATTTATTAAAGGCTTTTATATACCGACTTTCTTGATACAAATCAAATCAACTCGGTTTACAATGAACTAAGCATAAAATATAATTAACCAATCAACAAGAGATACGGAGCATACAGTTACATTATAACAAGGATGCCTTAACTTGGAGCAAGAAATAAAGAAGGGGTGAACGGAAGAGTAAATACATAAATAAAATAAATACTATATACAGAAGAGGGGGCAAGGGGCCAACCTCTTTAATAGATACTATGCATGAGAAATATGGAAAATTTGTTTACATAGGTGAGTGGTGGACAATTCTAGATCAGGCAATGGGGTTTGTATATTATTGTATATTATATATTATTATATATTATTATATTATATTATTATATTATTATATATTATTATATTATTATATTATTTTATATTTATATTATTGTATATTATTCAACTCTTTCTATTACATGATCTGGATTTAATCTAAATGTCTCATATTCAACCCATATTAAATGTCCTTACGAGAATATATGGAGTTTGCTAATGTTTATGGATTGAAGGTCAATGCTTGATGTTTCTTCTCCTAACATCACCAAACCACATAATAAAGCTCAGGACACAGTGAAAGCTGGGTGAGCCCATTTTTCCCTTATGCTGATAAAAGCAGCCAGACCTGATAAAATAAGGGCAAAGAAATTACAGCTGAAATCTGTTCAGTCAGCTAACCTGCCTATTACTAATCTTACATGCAGTTTCCACATGTATTTTGTAAAAGAACCCTATCATGAAATCAAAGTAGTAGAATGACCTGCTTTTGTTGGGAGACTGCATTTGCAAAACCATACAGAATGTGAGTGTCTAAAAGCCTGAAACAACAGATCTTGTATCACTGTTCATGTGATTAGATTTGATATTGTAAAAAGATTTGATAGTTGATTAATGAACAACATTTTCTGTACAGCAATGCAAGGACATATTTATAGTGGATATCTTGCAATATAGGAAGGGCAAAATGATTAATTTTTCAAACTGGAATGCAGAAATGTTGGTAAACATACAATACAAATAGATAAATAATTATTTATTATACTTAATACTCTGAAATTACTAATATGGCCAATGTGGATTAAAAATTAAAAACAAAATATATAATAAATAAAAAATTATTTAAATATATATATATATAACAGTCTTATGATAAACAATTATAAATTGACCCCACTATTATATAATAAAAATCATCTCACCCATCGTCACACAAACCAAAATAAAACCTCAATCATCCACAGAATCCCACCCTGAATCTCCGCCAAAATAAAAAACTACAAAACAAAACCACCTCCTTCCAAAATCCATCCACCCACCATTCTCCTAGCCCACAAGACAGACCCTCCCAAAAAACTCTCTAAAATAAGATACTAGCCCTAAACTCAATTGGAAAAGGAAAAACAAAAATACATTCCTAGCTTAACCAAATGCTTAACAGAAAAGTCAAGCTTTAAGATGTGTTCTACAGGCCAGATAGTTACTCTTTAATTGTAGCTCCACTGGAAATAAATTCTATACTGCAAGAGCAATGCTACTAAAGATCCACTGGCTATTTCCTAACAACTTGGCCAATGACAAATCAGGAGTATCCAAAAGCACCTGCCTTGACACTTTGGTGATAGTCACAAAGGCAATTACACAGATAAGTGGGGTCTGTTTAGTTTAAAACCTAAACAAAAGATCTTATTTATTTATTTATTTATTTAAAAACATTTGTTACCACCCTTCCTCCGTTTTTAAACTTAGCTCTATAAACAATAAGCAGCCGGTGCAGCTCCAGGAAAACAGGCATAACTTTATCATACACCTTCACAATTTCCCCATTCCTCCACATTCAGCAGTATTCTCCAGCAGTTATGAATGGTTAAAGTTGACCAAATTGCATACCATGGAAAAGCGCATTGCTGTAGTCAAGTTAATAACTTTGGAAGCCAAATCCTTTTCCTCAAAATAAGGCCACAACTGCCTGATCTAATACAAGCAGAAAAAAGGTTGATTTTATCACTGCAGCAATTTGGTTCTTCATCATAAAGAGAGCATTTAAGTAAACCCCCAAACTCCTAAATACAGCTTTTGGTTGCAGGGATACCCCCATAACTGAAAGTTTTGCCTCAATCCTGAAAATGTTGATATTGTGGACAAGTCATGGTGGAGGTCCTCTTTAAAGTTTAAGAGGCTTACCATGATGACTTGTCCACAATCTCATATTGTGCAGGATTGAGGCAAAGCTTCTGATCTCTTAACCAAGAAGTTACTGCATCTAAACAAAAGCTGAACACTGCAGCAACTTGATTATTCCTCACCATAATCCAAAACTGGATGTTGTCTGCAAACAGATTTAATTTAACAATGGAAGTTTGAATCACGTCAACAATAGGATGAAGCTAAATGTTAAGAACTACAGGGGAGAGGACTAATCACTGAGGGACATTGCAAAATAATTTTTTAGGTTGAAAATAACCACAGAAATACCAATATCTTACAAACTTCAAAGAAGGAAATTGTGGTCAACAATACTGAAGGCAGTGAAAAGGTCTAGTCATAAGGCTCGCCTTAGACATCTTGTTATATGTAAATCGATGGGATATGTCAAATCGAATGTCGGTATAGAAAAATAAATAAATAAATAAATACATACATAGTAAAAAATGATGATTCATATGCTTTGGCACTCTGTCAACCAGAGAGACCATTTTTCTAAATCCAGACTGAAAGGGGTGCAAAATTTCGGAATTATAAAAAAAAAGTCAATAGCAATAAAAAAAATATCTTTTCCACTAATTTAGCTAGGAAGGATAAATAAGAAACTGGATGATAATGCTCGAACACTTTGGATCTGATCCATGTGTTTTAAAATAGGTTTCACCACAGCCTCCTTGAGAAATGCTGGAAAACAAGACTAGGTCAGCATGCAGTTAACCAAAGCAAATAACCATCTTAATTCCTTCACAATCTTTGAAAGATCCAAAGCTCAAAAAGACAGTTTCATCATCTGAAGGATTTAATGAATCTCCACAGGGGACCTAAAGTGGTCCATCCCCTGTTCGCCTCCTGAAGAAGATAACCTAGCATGAGAATCCAAATCTTCTTCATTCAACTCTGCTTTAATTATTGGGCAAGGAGGAAAAGAGTCCAACTTGGAATATATAGTCAAAATTCTATTTTCAGAAAAGATTGCAAAATCATTAGAGGTCAGACCTTTATTTGTAACCTGGGTGACTAATGGAACTGAATGAGCTAAGCTGCAAAAGAGCTGGAACAGTCATATAAGGAGGTAATCTGCTATAGACAGTTGGGAAGAAAGACAAACTTTTTAGGATAGATGAATTTAAGCTTTATGTTTTTGGTAGGGATGTACGAAGCCCGAACCTATTCATTCGGACTTCATTTTTGGCCCACCACAGGAAATTTCGTATTTCCCATGGTTTGGGCCTTTAAAATTCGGGGAGACCAAAACTTTCTTTTAGTGTGCACTAACTCCTGTTAGTGCGCGCTTACATTTTTCATTAGTGCACACTAAACCTGAAAACACATTTTTCCTGAAAATCAGGAAAAATTCCTTCGGGTTTCGGGCTTCCCGAACCAGGACGAATGCACATCCCTAGTTTTTGGCATACTCAATATAATATCTTATTTTCTTCTGACTTTTTCTTATGCCTTTTTCTTTCCAGTTGGTGGACCTGTTGTTTCAAAACCCATAGGCCTTCACAGAATCAGGGTGCACTTTTCTTAACTTTATAACTGGCAGATTTCGAAAGGGATAATGAATCCAAAACTGAATGCAATTCCAAGAAGTCACTATCATCAACTGCACAAGATGGATCCCCATATGGATGAAGATGCAGTGATTCCAAAATATTTTCCTTAGTGGCATTTTTCATATTTCTTGACATATAAGAAGTCAATTCAGAATGTATAACCTTAATCCTATGAGGAAAAGTGCACTTTACCAAAACATGGTCTGACCATGTGAACGAGACTACCTTAATACTTTGAGGATCAATATTTACCCCATTAGTTTCAAAAAGCAAATCAAGGGTATGACCTCCATGATGTGTCTATGTTGCGACCAATTGACAGAGCCCCAAATCATTAAACTTGCTAGTAAACTCTTTGTTCTCCCTTAAAATCCAAATCTACAAAATGATTAAAATTTAAAAGTTTGAAATGGTGTAACCAGCAATAAAATCTGCCAGGTCTTGTAATGATAAAGCATTATTACAAGAAGGGCATTAAAAAATCAGTAAATCTTGACCTAAAACTTGATTAGGCCTAAAAAGGTCAGACTTAGGTCAAGATTTTCTAAGCCACAATAAGATGATATTGTGTGTTAAACAGAATTTAACGCACATTAAATGCTGTTTATTGTGCAATATTACCATATTGTGGCACTATCATGTGATATTCCCAAAGATTTCCTCCCCTTATAGAAATAAGCTGCTTTGCATGTAAACAATTGCCTAATACATGCAAAGCAGTTTATGCATAAAATAACATTGCTAATTTGACCTCCTATTTAATCATGTTTGAGGGAGCTGTAGTTATTTTCTTGGGAGAGCATCGGGATGCTAACATGGGTCCCTTATGGTCCCATGGGAAAATTAAAAGGGCCAAAGGGGCCTGAAACAGCCCCCTCAAAAAAAAAATCACATCATCCCTGGGGTCATTGAAGACCCCTGCCTGCCCACTCCCTCCCCAGCCACCTTCCAAGATGACTCGGTCGCCCCAAAATGCAAAAAATGTTTTTGGCAGACTGCCTGGCAATGGCCCTCTCCCTTCCCTAACCCCTTTACTTTTTCATTAAAAGGTTCCCCCCATAAAAAAACAATCCTACCTTCCAAGAACCCACCATCAGCCCAATCCCTTCCCTCCCTGGTCCAAATAGTAAACCATCCCTAGAGTCCAGTCCCCCCACCCCCAAACCCCAGCCATAAAAAAAGAAACCTGTTGGACTGGGGGAGCACCCTACACCTTCAATCCCTCTGTACCTCAAGCATTGGTGGTAAGTGGCAGCCTACAGTTCCCCCTTGCACTGGGCCCGATCAATTTTTCAAAATGGTATCAAGCTGTCCTTGCCCCTAATAGTCAAGGTACTGGAACTGTTTGAAATACTATTAAAATAGCAGAAGGCAGGCCTAAATACAATGCATTACATTAGTTCAGCTTTGACAGGACTAAGGCCTGGAGCATAGTCCTAAAATCATATCACAAATTTTTGATTAGCTTGAGGTCAGGGCTCAGACACATTCAGTCCAGGACATTTACTTTTTTGTTACTTAACTACTAGAGATGTGAATCAGGTGCTGGAATCGGTTCCGGTTTCAGTATTGTGGACTCGTAGGAAAATTTGTTTCCCGCGGTCCAGACGGTTTTCTTTTTGGCTGTCCCAATCTGAAAAAAAACCCCACAGCCTGACCCTTTAGATCTAATTATTTACAATCCCCCACCCTCCTGACCCTCCAAAACTTGCCTAAAGTCCCTGGTGGTCCAGTGGGGGTCCCAGGAGCGATCTCCCATCTCGGGCTGTTGGTTGCCAGTAAACAAAATGGCACCAGTGGCTCTTTGCCCTTACCATGTGACAGGGGCTATAGATGCCATTGGCCGGCCCCGTCACATGGTAGGAGCAAAGGATGGTCCGCGCCATAGTAAGGGCATAGTAAGGGCTAAGGGCATAGTAAGGACAAAGGGCCATCGATGCCATTTTGATTAGTGGCAGCCAATGGCCCGAGAGGGGAACATCACTCCCGGGACCCCCGCTGGACCACCAGGGACTTTATGCAAGTTTTGGGAGGGTCGGGAGGGTGGGGGATTGTAAATAATTAGATCTAAAGGGTTGGGGTGGGTTTGGGGTTTTTTTTTCTGTGTGCCCTTTCTCCCCTCCAAAAAAAACAATAAGAAAACCACATGAAAATTTCATGGGGTTTTCCTATCATTTTCGGGGATCCCCGATACATGACGGATTAGAAAATATCGTTCAATATTTTCATCCATCAAAAAAACGATGCACATCCCTATTAACTACTTCATTATAGCTTTCTCATGCAGAAAGGGGAACTTCCATCCCAGTTTCAGCTTTTTTGCAAATAGCAGCAGGTTTTCCTCAAGGACGTTTCTGTACTTTTCTCCATTCACTGTTCCATCATGACAAGTTCCCCAAATCCTGCCAATGATAAACATCCCCATAACTTAGTGATGCCACCACCATGCTCCACATCAAGGGATGGTGTTCTTTGAGTGATGTGTTGTGTTGGGTTTACACCAAAGGTAATACTTTGCATTCAGGCCAAAAGGTTCTATTTTAGTTTCGTTAGACCACACAGCTTTATGGCTCCAATGTGCTATGTGTGTTCTTTTGCATACTTCAAATCGAATTCAAGCTGAGCTTCCTTTTTATCACCCTACCATACAGGCCAAATTTTTTAAATACTTAGGATATTTTTGTTTCATGCACATTTTGAAATCTTGCCTATGGAATCCGGTAACTCATTTAAATTAAAGTTGCTATTGGCCTCTTGGTTCCCCTCCCTAGTCAGTCTCCTTGTTCGGTGGTCTGGTCATATCTTATCCACTTATTTAAAAACATCTTGAACGTGCTCCAAGTGACAGTCAAGGGCTTTGTAATTATTTTATATCCATCTCCAAATCCATGTCTTTCCACCCAGCAGAGGAAACCAATAGGAACTGCTAAATATATTCTGTCATCATGTGAATTAGGATAAGAAACTAGAAAAAATGACACTATTTCAAGCCAATAATCTTTGTATATAGAAAAGGAGCTTCAGCAAGCTGGTGAATACCATCTGGATGTCGATTATAGTTGATGCTGGACCTCTCTATCATTAACCCCAAAGTCACTATTTTGTTGATATTTCTTATTGCTGGTGCAAATATCCATGCAATATTGCAGATCACACCTTTATGTCATTCATAAAACAAACAGCTTAACAAATAAGCCCCATCATGTGGATGCAGTCTAAAAAATCACAGTCTTATAGTCCTTACACAAGAGACTGCATTCACATGATGGGGCTTGTTTATTAAGGTATTTGCTTTATGGATGACACAAATGTGTGGCCTGAAATACTGTATGGGTTTTTGCACCAGCAACAAGAAATATCAACAAAAATAGTGATTTTGGGGTTAATGATAGAGAAGTCCAGTGTCAGCTGTAATCAATAGCCAGATGATATTCACCAGCTTGCTGAAATCCCTTTTCTATATGCCAGAATGGCATTTTTTACTAGTTTTTTGTCTCTTTTTCATTTGAGCTTGATTATTTAAGCAAGAGTTACATTTTTGTATTGTGGATGAGTCATCATATGAATTAGTACAATTTAACAAAGGTTGGGCAAATTCACTTATAGGTTAATTTTCAAAAGTTATGCATGCAAGAAATAGCACGTACATGTGTAATGTTGCGCGTCCCGGCCTCGTTGGTGCCATGGTCAGCCCTGCTCACCTTGTGCTGCCCTCTACCAGCTCCGGCCTTGCTGCTGCCGCCAGCTCCCGACGCTCTCCTCAGGCATCCTCGGCCTCTTCCACGCCACAGGCCTCTCAGCAGAGCTCCCATAGGGGCTCCACGTCTTCCATCTCCTCGGCCACACCCCTAGGCGTGCGTGCGGCCGACGTCTCTACTTTTAAAGGGCCATGCACGGGAAACCCAGCTCGGATGCATCCTGATGACATCAAGCAGCCCTAGTATAAAAAGCGAGGCACTATCCCCAAATCTCGCCTTGGCAATCGGGTCGACACCTCGGTGTACTAGTTTGCATGTTCCTTGTATCTGATCCTGTGTTCCAGTGTCTCCTTGTTCTGGCATCTCCTTGTTCCAGCGTCTCTGTGTTCCAGTGTTCCTGTGGTCCTCTGTGTCTTCCAGCGTCTGTCTTGTTCCTGCTCCACGTTCCCTGGTAGTTCCCTTCGGACTGATTCTTGGTACTGACCTCTGTTTGCCTGACTATGACTGACCGCTGCCTAGACCTGACCTTTGCCTGCCTTCTGACCACGTTGACTGCTGCCTGGAACTGACCCTCACTTGCCTTGACTACGCTCAGACTGATCTCAGATTTGACCCTTGCTTTGGATGACCACTTCTGGACAGATACCCTGGCTTTGACCCTTGTGCTTCACTCAGACACCCTCTTCTTGCCTTCTGTGACCACCAGACTGACCTGCTTGGACTCTGCCCGCAGCCTTCCTCTGACCAGACCCACAGATGCTGCCTGTTCCGCCCAGAGAGCCTTCCTGAACTGTTACCTTCCTGAGGCCTCTGGAGTCTCCAGTTCAGGTCCAGTCCTTTCTCCCTGCATCAGCCGCGCACCCTTACTCGTGGTGGGCACCCTCTGAGGCCCACCTAAGTCCAAGTAGTCCGGGTACCCAAGGGCTCAACCTGCGGAAACGCCGGACTGTCATTGGCAAAGCTCCAGCTAGCCTCTGTCTCCTCGTGTGATCCGCCTCCTCATGGCAGGTGCTCTTGGGGTCCGACCAGAGAGCCGTACCAATCCTGCACCAGGCCAAGGGTCCACCTCCAGCGCAACATGTAAAATAGCATAAACATGAGTATATGCTATTTTAAAAACTACAACATAGTAAAAAAACAATGAGGTACATATACATAAAAAAGAATGACTTAATGCCCCATATAGGGAATGTATGGCACAATTCAAAAATAATTTGACAAACTTTTAGTACCTTCAAAAAATTTTACATCAAGTAATATATCAATAATACATTTATAAAAATTATTTTATAAAAATCAATATTGCCATTACACAAGATCTAACATCACACTGCACAATCACTCCTCATACATATACATGTCCATACACAATAAAACATACCATAATGAGCTCAAAGATGATCCCACCCTTCCTTAGGTCCAAAAGACCCATCAACCCAAATCCTATATGGAAAAAACATAAAAAGTTTTAACCACATTATAATTATTCAGAAATCTTTGCAAATAAAAGATCTTGAGCACAATGTACAGTCTACTAACTTCTTAAAACAGTTCCTTCTTATCTCAGAGTCAGCAAGTAGAGTAGATAATTCTAATTAAAGTTTGAAAATTTTCCTTTCAGAGTAAGCAAGTCTCATAGAAGACTCTAACTGAGATTATAAAATCTTCCCAGTTGAAAAGATTTTTTTGTTTTTAAGCAAACTGGTTTTAATTACACTGGAGAGATGTATCCAAATGTGAACTGTCAGTGACCAGACAACAGCTTTATTTCTAAACAGGTATGGATCATCCACCATCGATAATAAACTTTAGCCCAACATGTTTCACCTAAATGGCTTCTTTGGGGGCAACCACAAGTTTGGCCAAGGTCCCCTGTAGTGAATTTGCTTAAAATAAAATATTGCTATTAAAAGCAATCACAATCATTATTATATACATATCCCCAAAATACCCTATCTTATAGTATAACAAAGCAAATAGAAAATAACAAAATATTCACTCATATGGAATACAACTCCAACACACTCACTTCACAGTAACACCATTTTTAAAATACAGGGGTAGATTTTCAAAGGGTTACGTGTGTAAGATACGCGCTTAACCCCTGAAAACCTACCCCTGCACGCGCCGAGCCTATTTTTCATAGACTCGGCGGCACGCGCAAGCCCTGGGATGCGCGTATGTCCCGGGGCTTTCAAAAATGGGCAGTCCCGGGGTGTGGCAGCGGTCCAGGGGCATGAAGTTAAGCCTGCCTGAGGCAGGCTTAACTTCAGCAACAAAGGTAGGGGGGATTTCGTTAGGGCTGGGGAATGGGTTAGATGGGGAAGGGAGGAGCAGTAGAAAAGTTTCCTCTGAGGCCACTCCGATTTAGGAGCAGCCTTGGAGGGAATGGGGAAAGCCATCGGGGCTACCCTTGGGCTCGGCGCGCGCAAGGTGCACAAGTGTGCACCCCCTTCCACGCGCCGACCCCAGATTTTATAACATGAGCATGTGCATATGTTATAAAATCGGATGTACATTTGTGCATGCCGAGTAGCGCGCACAAATGTACTCCGTGCGCGTAAAATTTAAAATCGGCCCCACAGAGTATACATCACCTGATATTAAATACTTTACTGAAATTCAAATAGACCAATTAAGGTAGCAGAATTTTGTCCACCAACCCTTAATAGTGACTAACCATCCTTAAAGAAACACTCCCAACTCCATTCTATTGTTTAAACCTGCAGGACTGAGAGAACATAATTCAAATATCTCCTTTTGTTCTTGCTGGAGGAGAAACTGATCTAATCTCCTTCATATTGAAAGCCTACCTGTTGTAATACCAAAAACCTTAAATCATTGGTTAAATGTCCCTGACTTATCTAGTGAAAAGTAGGCGGCACCTCTATACAATTACAGCAAATAGAGCTATATCTTCAGCAATCTGCATTCTAATAGCTTGCATAGTTTTACCAACGTATATACAATTGCAAGGACATAAAATTATATAAACTACCTGTGAAGTAGCACTAGAAGTGTGTGAATGTAGTACATACAGATTGCAGAACTTGCAAGATATTTTGACTTCATCCCGATTTACAGAACAGAGGCTTTTCCAAAGTAATGGAGGTCATCATAGTTGTGTTTACTATAAAGTTTGTCCTTTGTCTTTAGATGTTAAATTATTTCTACATGCGATTTCGAAAAAAAAGTGTATCCACAGTGTTTGCACACTACTTGTGCTGTTTCCCAGGTACTTTATATAATTTTATGTCCTTACAATTATATATACAGTTGTGCTCATAAGTTTACAATCCCCTAGCAGAATTTGTAAGATTTGTAACATTTTAAGAAAACATGAGTGATCAGACAAAACATGTCTGGGGTTTTTTTTCCATTATATTTATTGACATTTTTTTAAAACTTGTGAAAAATTACATGAGACAAAGTTAAAAATTACATAAAATCAGTGGAACTTACACAAAAGTATAAAGAAATTATAACAAATAATGTAATAATAAACTACATCTCACTCCAAATAATAAGAAATAGGGAGGTTCAAGAAGAAAAAAGAAGCAATACACAAGTGCAGTACAATATAGTACAGAAATAATAAGGAAAGTAGAGACAAGCGCTGAGAAATGTAATATCCCGACGAGATTATACAAAGCTAAGTAGAAATGGCTTGGGTGCATCAAGGTAAAGACGCAAATGAGAAGGGTCAAAGTAAATAAATCTGGATCCAAGATGGGAAATCACTCATTTACAGGGATATCTAAGAATAAACTTCACACCTAAGGCCAGAATGTCAGAGCACATATCAAGACATTTTTCACTCTGTTCTTGAGTAGTATGAATAATATTGGGGTAAATCCAGACTCGATGGCCATAAAAAACAGTCTATGTCAAAAATCAATCTAAGAACAAAATCTCTATCTTGAGCAAAAACAAAGGAAATCAATAAAGTCCCATGTTGAGAAATGATCACTTCTGTTGATGATTACAGTAGTTGAGTCAAATTAGTATCCAAGTCTTGAGGTTGACCAAAAATATTAACTTCTGTAGACTTTATCATATAGGCTTTAGCTATAGTAGGTGTAACATCTGCAGGTAGTTTTAGAATTTCAGATATATATATTTTTTAAATATATCAATATTTGAAACTAAATTTGAATGGGGAAAATTCAAAATTCAAAGATTCAAATAACGAAGAGAATTTTTAATATTTTCCAACTTCCTTAGCTGAGCCACATCTCTTGAACTTGTTGTATAGATGTAATTTGTTTACCCAGATTTTCAGTTTTATGAGAATGAGAGCCCAACTCAGTTTCAATGTCTTAGATACAAGAAGAAAAAGTAGATGTAACATCAACTAGTATAAAAATAGATTTCTGTAGAACCATTAATGTAGACCAAGCAGAGTCCAGAGTAATCACAGAAGATCTTCACAAAGAGGGGCAAATTAAGAAGAAATCTGTACCGTTGCCATTTTGCGAAACATTAGCCTCTCGTTGATCTTTCTCATTCAGCTCCAGTGTAGAAGTTCGGGTCCTAGGCCTAACCACTAGATCTTCTTCACCTGCGGACACATGAAACCATTCCAAGGGCATTGGAAAGGCCTCTGGTATACCATCCAAACACACCATGGCTTCAGCAGAAGAATCCTCATCAGAAACTGTTGATCTAGGAGATAAAAATCCACATAGCAGTGAGGAGTCCCCCGGAGTAGCAATCTGAGGTGGAATCAACAGAGCACTGGGGCTTAGAGTAACATCAAGGTTCGACGAAAGAGCTGCTTGCTCTGTAGCTCAAACCACCAAGCACACCACTGGTGTTAACTCAGATGCCGAAGTGAGAAATCCCTCGATTGTGGGTTGTGAGGGGTCAGACTGGGGAGTGACTGGGATCATCTCCCTGATCTTAGCCTCATGCTTGGTATGAGGCATGGCAAATAAGAGCTCCAAATATCCATGCTTCTCATTAGGCAGCCATCTTGAATCTGCTCATGTCTGTTATTTTTAATGTGTTGCAAATTAAACTATTTTATGCATCACAGAATAGCACAATCATTAAACAAACCCTAACAATAAAGGAAATAATAAAATGATCCTGTTCAAAAGTTTACATGTCCTTAGGGGTAGATTTTAAACATGGATGTGCCAATTTTATAACATGTATGAGTCGCGACTCGCACGAGCAGGGGGGAATTTTTAAAGTACATGCAGCAACGCGATCAGGCCTTTGCCCAGTTCCCTCCCAGTCCACTCCAATTAAGGAACGAACTGGAAGGGAACTTCCCTAACCCCCCTAACTACCCTTCCTCCCTTTTCCCCTCTCCACCCTGACCCCTAAATCCCACCTAACTATTTTTCTTTTTTGTTTTAAAACTTACCTGCTCCTATGAGCAGAAGTAAGTTGCATGCACCAGTCGGCGGCTGGCACACGCTTCCCTGAGACAGGGCCTAAAGGCTGCTATCCCAGTTGGCCCCTGCTCCACCCTGCCCAGACCCCATTCCCGGCCCGCCCCTTTCAAGGAGCCCAGGACTTCGACATGTATCGGGAGCTACACACATGGCTGAGCTATTTTTTAAATGCCCTCGGCACGTGCATAGCCCGGCCATGTGTGTATCCCCAGGTTTTTACGCACACCAGGCTTTGAAAATTTGGGCTTTATTTCTTAATATTGTATGTTGTCTCCTTTTGCATAAAAGTTTGCAAACTTTTGTCATAGCTGTGAATGAGGCTCTTTATTTTCTCATGTGGTAAAGCTCTCCTCTTGGTAATAAGCCTCCAAATACTGTAAATTCTTGGTTGTCTAGCATGAACTGCATGTTTGAGTTCTCCCTATAGTGTCTCAATGATGCTGAGGTCATGAGATTGTGATGGCAACTCCAGAACCTTTACTTTTTTCCCCTGCAGCCACTGAAGGATCAACTTGGCCTTATGTTTCAGATCATTGTCATATTGGAAAGTCCAAGTGTGCCCCATGCACAGCTTCCTGGCTAATGAATGCAAATTCTCCTCCAATATTTTCTGATAAGATGCTGCATTCATGCTACCATCAATTTTGAATAAATTACCTGTGCTGCTATTGCGTACAACCCCAAAACAGACATCTACCACTATTCTTCGCAGTAGGGATGGTGTTGACTCCTCTCCAAACATAGCATTTATAGTTAGGAACATAAAGTTCAATTTTGGGCTCATCTCTCCAATGATTTTGTTCTAGAAGCTTTCAGGCTTCTCTAGGTGCTGTTTGAAATATTGTAAGCAGCCTGTTTTGTAGTGTTGGTGCAGCAATGGCTTTTTTTCTGGCAACTCTACCATGCAGCCCATTTTTGTTCAAGTATCTCCTTTTTGTATATGCTGAAACACCCTGACCACTTTGTTTCAGAGAAGCCTTTATTTCAGTAGAAGTTGCTTGTGGGTTTTTCTTTGTATCCCAACAAATTTTCCTGGCAGATGTGTCTGAAATCTTTCTTGGTCTGGCTTGGTAGTAATAAAACCCATAGGGACAGATTTTCAAAGGGGTACGCGCGTAACCCCCGAAAAGCTGCCCCTTCCACCCCCTGCGCGTGCAAGCCCTGGGACGCGCGTAAGTCCCAGAGGCTTGCATGTATCTATTAAAATCCGGCGTACTCTTGTTTGCGGCCTCCAGACCAGACCCCGGACTGGAACATGGCACGCCGGCAGCCGGCCCGCGCACGCAAGTTACGCCTGCCTCGGGCAGGCATAACTTTTGAAATAAAGGTGGGGGGAAATTAATTAGGGCTGGGGGCGGGTTAGTTAGGGGAAGGAAAGGGAAGGTGGGGTTGCCAGAAAGAAAGTTCCCTCCAAGGCCGCTCCGATTTTGGAGCGGCCTCGGAAGGAACGGAGGCAGGCTGCACGGCTCGGCGTGCGCAGGCTGCCAATTTTGCACAGCCTTGCGTGCGCTGACCCCGGATTTTAAAAGATATGCACGGCTACGCATGTATCTATTAAAATCCGGCGTACTCTTGTTTGCGCCAGGTGCAAACAAAAGTACGCGCGCGTACTTTTTAAAAATCTGCCCCATAATTTTCCACTTCTTGATCAGAGATTGAACAGTACTAATTTGCATTTTCAAATCTTTGGATATCTTTTTATATCCTTTTTCCTGATTTATAAAGTTGAACTACTTTTACTTGCTGATACTGTGACAGTTAATTTGCTTTCCCCATGGTTCAACAATCACCAAAGATAGTACAGCCATGGATGAAATGTCCAAGGGTTTCTCAAGAGCTAAAAAACTAATTGACTATTTATACACAGACACTAATTACAATCAAACAAGGCACAGGTGTGAATACCTAGCCTTCACTGCCATCTTAACCTGTGTGTGTCAATTTGAGAGTATATTATCAGCCCAAACATCCAAGGATATATAAACTTTTGAACAGGACCATTTTATTATTTCCTTTATTGTTATGGTTTGTTTAATGATTGTGCTGCTCTGTGATGCATAAAACAGTTTAGATTGAACACATTAACAATAACAAACATGTTTTGTCTGATCACTCATGTTTTCTTAAATACTACACTTCTTACAAATTCTACCAGGGATATATAAACTTATGAGCACAACATACGTGGGTAAAACTGTGCAAGCTATTAGAATAAGGATTGCTCAATATGGCAGCTATTTTTGCTGTAATTGTATAGAGGCACCACATATTTCTCACTGGATAAATCAGGAATATTTAATCAGTGATTTAAGGTTTTTGGTATTGCTCAGGCAACCTTTCAATATGGAAGAGATGTAGATTGGTTTCTCATCCAGCAAGAACAAAAGGAGATATTTGAATTATGTTCTCTCAGTCCTGCAGGTTTAAAAGAAGAATGGAGTGGGGAATGTTTCTTAAGGATGGTTGGTCACTATTAAGGGTTGGCGAGCAAACTTCTGCTATCTTAATTGGTGTGTTTGAATTCCAGTTAAGTACTTATGATCAGATGATATATATGCATTCGTTTGCAATGAAATAGGAAATAAAGACAATATTTTCTATTTCGTTGCGTTTCAGGGGGCTGACGAAACGATAGGAAACCCCACAAAATTTTGTTTGGTTTTCTTATCATTTTTGGGGAGAGAGAAAGGGCACATTAAAAAAAACAAAAAACAAAAACCCCAAACCCACCCCAACCCTTCAAATTTAATTAATTGGAACCCTCCTGATCCCCCAAGACTTTGGGGGGGGGGGAGTTGGGAGGGTGGGAGGTTGTAATTAATTAAATATGAAGGGTTGGGGTGGGTTTTGGTGTTTTCGGGCAGCAGAAAAAAATCGGCCCGAATTGCAGGAAAATGAAATTTCCCGCAGCAGGCTGATAACGAAGGCCGAACCAAAAGGTTCGGCCGAATCACATCTCTAATATTTGTTAATGTTTTTATGCTATATCTGTTTTAAATAGCCAATAGATATTGACTTTTATAAAATGATTTTTTTCTGAATTTATTGATATATTACTTGATATAAAAGTTTTTGCAAGTAATAAAAATGTATCAAATTATTTTTGAATTGTGCCATATATTCTCTTTATGTGATATTAACTGATTCCTAAAACTAGAGCATACACATGTAAATCAGGGTCCATGAGTAAACTTGTATATAAAGAAAAGGAATGGACCAGGGATTTCTGAGGGCACTATTTATGCAGGTAAGTTGCTATTTTATAAGCAATTTAAATGCATGTAAATTTGGCATCTTACTTGTGTATATTTATCCCTGCTCAATATCAGGAGTAAGTGGTCATGAACATCAGAAAAGTGAAAAAAATTACTGGTTAAGGGGTCTGGTTGAAAATGGGGACTTCAGGCTGAAGAGCCAGAAGGGCCTTCATGTGCTGTAGATGTACTAGGAAAACTGGTAGTCTAATTGGTAAAACTGATTATTTTATTGCATTGCATGTTATAAAATCCCACTTGCACATGAAAAAGTGGACTTATGGGAGATAATTAACATAAGTAAAACCTACTCATGTATTCTTTTAAAATTTAAAATACAAATATATGGATATATCATTTGCGCACACTTAACTGGCTAAATTCTGACTTATCCAGCTAAATAGCGCCTGAATTTTGACAGGAACAGGGTTAAGGGACCATATACGCCAAAAAAATAAATGGTCTGCAATACAATCCCAAGGCTCTTTTCACTATGGTCGCTGACCTGACTTCTCCCATACACACACAACAACTAGCTAACTCCTCTACAAATCGTTGCAACGAATTAGCTCAATTTTTTAAAAACAAGGTATCATCCATCACGGCACAGTTCTCGCACAACAACCTCAATATCTGTCTTCCCAATATCAACTCTCCAGTCTCCCTTTCCTCGTTTGAGTCCTCATCTTCCCTAGAATTAGAGAACATACTTAAGAAAATGAAACCATCAACACATCCCTCTGAAACTATTCCCTCTAAACTCCTACTATCTATACACAATGTAATCGCCAAACCCATTTCAAATATTCTCAACTGTTCCCTAGAGCATGGCTTTGTCCCGAATTTTCTGAAACAAGCTATAGTTAAACCGCTACTCAAAAAATCCAACCTTGACCCCACCACTCTTTCTAATTACAGACCGGTGTCCAACCTACCCCTCCTAGCTAAAGTTCTTGAGAAGCTGGTGAACTCACGCCTATCCGATCACCTTGAACAGAACAACATCCTCCCTCCTACCCAATATGGTTTCAGGAAGCATTTAAGTACTGAAACATTGCTCCTCTCCCTACACGATACCCTTATCAAAGGAACCGACTCTGGATCCTCCTACCTTATTGCATTACTTGACATCTCGGCTGCGTTTGACACAGTCAATCACGATGTCCTACTCAACATACTCAGAAATATTGGGATCACTGGCAAGGGCCATTGACTGGATTCAATCTTATCTCCAAAATCGCACTTTCACTGTCACAATGGACAACAATGAATCTGATCCCATCAGTCTTCCCCAAGGTGTACCCCAAGGTTCCTCACTCTCATCCACGCTATTTAATATATACATGCTTCCCCTTACCACGCTTCTCACTAACCTGCACATCAAGCATTTTATTTATGCTGACGATGTGCAAATCATCTTCCCTTTCTCTGACACCATCCAAACTGCTTTACACAGCTGGGAATCCTGTCTTTCCTCTATCAACCAACTCCTAAAGGACATGCACCTAGCTCTTAATTCCAACAAGACTGAGCTATTAATCATATCTAATAGGCAACCGATCCCAGACATCCCTCCTGCTTACTCAGCTACCAACTTCCCATCGCACACTCACAACTTAGGAGTTATTATTGATAATCACCTCTCATTTAAACCATTCATCAAATCCATCATAAAAGACTGCTATTTTAAACTCCAAACAATAAAGAAACTCAGACCCCTACTACACTTCAATGATTTCCGTACAGTCCTCCAAGCTATTATTTTATCGAAGATTGACTATTGTAATGCGCTCTTACTTGGCATTCCTGCAACACACACTAAGCCACTTCAACTCCTACAAAATGCCGCCGCTCAGATATTGTCAAACACAAAGAAAAGAGATTACATCACCCCCACACTTATTGAACTACACTGGCTCCCTATACAGTCACGAATTCTTTATAAAACACTCTCGATCATACATAAGAGTCTAGTAAATTCCAACCTCAACTGGCTTAACGCCCCCCCTCTTACCTCATACCTCCAAGAGACCTACACGCCCAGCCCTCCAAGGAACACTCCATGCCCAATCTATTAAATCTTTTAAACTCTCCTCCACTATTAACAGAGCCTTTTCTCTTGCCGGCCCCACCATATGGAACTCACTGCCCCATGATATCCGCACAGAGACCTATACCCCCACTTTCAAAAAGAAACTTAAAACCTGGCTCTTTCAGCAAGCCTACTCCATCTCACCACCTATTACATAAAACCCCCCTATGAATGTTTATACTGATATCTTGGTATGAACGCCTTTATGTCTGCTGATTTTGTACTTTGCACTATCATGTATATAGTTATAGTTATATTCCATAGCATCTACCCATTGATGCCTGTTATATGTAAGGGCTCCTCCCAAAAATTATTTATATGTTGCCTAGTTCATCATATTATATTATGTTATCTGTTATATGTACGGGCACTGCCCAATGGTTTTTTGTTCACTGTGAACCGATACGATGTGCGAACGGATATCGGTATAAAAGAAATGTTAAATAAATAATAAATAAATAAATAAATATAACAGCTGTCTTTTTTGATTTAGATTGACTGCTAATTTTTGGGGGGCAGATTTTTAAAAAATACGCGAGCGCGTACTTTTGTTCGCGCACCAGGCACGAACAAAGGTACGCTGGATTTTATAAGATACGCGCGTATCTTATAAAATCCGGGGTCGGCGCACGCAAGGGGGTGCACATTTTTGCAACCTGCGCACGCCGAGCCCAGCGCGTGCTGCCCGTTCCCTCCGAGGCCGCTCCGATTTCGGAGCGGCCTCAGTGGGAACTTTCCTCCGCCCTCCCCCCACCTTCCCCTCCCTTCCCCTACCTAACCCACCCCCCCAGGCCCTATCTAAACCCCCCCCTACCTTTGTTGGAGGGAGCACTGGATGGCCCGCGCCATCCAGTGCTCCCTCCATGTGACAGGGGCCGGCCAATGGCACGGATACCCTGTCACATGGTAAGGGAAAAGGCCATCGGTGCCATTTTGATTAGTGGCAGCTGATGGCCCAGGAGCGGGAGATCTCTCCTGGGACCCCCGCGCCATTTTTAAAGATGGTGCCGGCCATCCAGTGCTCCCTCCATGTGACAGGGGCAGTCCAATGGCACGGATACCCTGTCACATGGTAAGGGCAAAGGGCCATCTGCGCCATTTTGATTAGTGCAACCGACGTCCCGGGAGCGGGAGATCGCTCCCGGGACCCCCACTGGACCGCCAGGTACCTGTAAAAAGTTTTTTGGGGGGTCGGGAGGGTGGGGGAAGCTAAGGGATTAGTTTTAAAGGGTCGGGTGGGTTTAGGGGTTATTTTTGTGTGCCGTTTTTCCCGCCCTCCCCCAAAATGATAAGAGAACCCCCATGAACAATTTTGTAGGGTTTTCTTATCGGTTTCGGGGAGCCCCCAATTTCTGACAATTTTGAAAATATCATACAATATTTTCAATTGTCAGAAGCCCGATTCACATCCCTAATGATCTGCATCTTTCCACATGCAGGGGCCATACTTTGCCAGCATACAAGGTCACTACTGCCCTGGTATTTTTGGGCCACAAGCAACTTTTAGACACCTCTAAGGGTCACAGCTGAATAAGTCAGTCTTCTACCTTTACATGTATCAAGGAGTTCCTGGCTATGTTTCTCAGGAAAACTGACCACTATATATCTTTCCTTCGGAGCAGAAAGCAACAACAGATAATAACACTTCCCTCTGTCTTAAGGGCTATTAATTGTACTCATGTCCTAAAAGGGTACTATGGGTTCACCTACCGCAAACTTAAGTGCTCTCACTCCCTCAATATGCATATGGTCTGTGATGCCAAGGGGATCATCATGAGCCTCATTGCCAGGTTTCCAGGATCTAGTCTCAATGTCTACATCCTCTCACAGCCAGAAATTTATAACAGCTTATAGGAAGGGCATAACACTGGAGGTTGGCTTCAAGGTAGGAGTGTACTTATCATGACCACCACACAGCAACTAACCTCTTCTTTTGGTCTCCCTCATATCTACAGGCTTACAGCATTGGCACAACAGAACTAATCCAAACTCAACCAGTGAATTAGCCTGCTGCCTATCACTAAGGTATATCTAACTCTACTGTCTGTGTGATCTCCCCTATAGGTGATAGAGGGTATTCTATTTATTTATTTATTTATTTAAGGTTTTTATCTACCGACATTCGTATGTACATCATGCCTGTTTACATAGAACAATGTTAACTGGGAAAAGAGTTACATAAAAACTGGATCAATGGTAACAAAGGAGTTAAAGAAATTGAGGAATTTCAAGAGAAAGGGTAAATGCAATAAAATAACTATATGAGAACCTGGCTATATGATACAATAGGGAATGGAGAAACCAATAAAATAGGGAGTGGAGAATAAAATAACAATATGAGAACATGGCTATATGATAACATAGGGAGTAGAGAAACCAATAAAATAGGGAGTGGAGAATAAAATAACAATATGAGAACATGGCTATATGATAACAATAAAGTAACTATATGGGAACATGGCTATAAAATCTGGCTCATGATCCTGCTAGCTAACCCACAAACTGCTGCAGATTCTCACTATAATGGGGTCCACCAGTAGACCAGGGCAGTCATACAGAGAGCCTTTGGACTACTCAAAAGATGTTTCTGCTGAATGGACAGATCTAGAGAACTACCCCACTAAGGTATGTTACATCTTTCTATCCTGCTGCATGCTTTATAACCTTTGCAAAACTAGAAGCCTGCTTCTAACAGAGGGTCTAGAAGATCATTTGGATGAAGATTAGGAGGTAAATGACCTGATTTAGGAAGAATTTCAGGAGATATATTGCTAGAGTCAACAGCAGGTTATTCAGGATAAGGAACATGCTGATACAGACATTCTATAAGTTGAAGGTGTATTTATTTACATGCATGATAGAAGTGATGCACACTATACACAATTAATGCTTCCTTAGCTGCTCTTTTTCTGGCTGGAAACTCTGCTATCTTTGCCTATGCCAACTATGTGCTTCTCCACAGTGGGGTACGATCACTGGTGCCAATGGAAGAGGTTCTTAGCTGCAGGAGGGGCTTGGAGGGCTGCGTTGCTCCAGTGAGGGGATGTGAAGCTGTAGACAAGATGACCTGGGAATAATTGTGGGCCTCACCTCTCTAGCCACCAAACTAGCTGAGGCCATGCCTATCACGGCAGAGGGTGAGGATCCCACCTCTGCACTTGGAGAAGGGAATCCTCCCTCTATGGTGATGTAGTGCTGTTGGATGAAGCAATGTTATGGGTGATGCTGGCATACAAGCAGGTGGATGGGCAGTGATGGAGCAAAAGTTGAAGTTGCTAATTGGACATTCTGGGTCTGCATTTCCTCATGCATACCCCTCAGCTGTCCTGAATGATATTCCTCAGGTTCTGGAAGTCATTTTTGAGGCCTGCCATCTCTTCCAACCCTCTGGCATTTAGTTCCAGCCTGCACCTTTCAGCTGGGGTGGAGTCTTCGTTGAGCTGTCCTCCTCCTCACCAATTGCTTGCCTCGAGAGGTTTGGTGTATGAGACTGTTGTAGCTGGCTAGGTCTCCGTCTCTTCTCCAACAAAAGGTGGCGATACTCAAGCGATGGATCAGCTGGTCCATTCTCCTTGTCAGAGTCCTCTTCTGAGCTTATAGGAAATACCCTTGAATGCTGCCTTGCATGTCAGAGGTCACTGGGTGAGGAGCATCAGAGTCCTTGCCTGGCTCCTAGCCTGCAAAAAGGCAAATTGTACATACTTTCAATGCACAAGCTATATAGGTTTTTCTCTTCACATTCACTGGCCCTTTCTTTCTGGCCTTAATCCAGTACCTCCTACTATTCCACTAACTAAATAAAAAGCATTCACATGGTTGAGATTTCTACCCTTAAAGAATTGTAAAGCACCAGCAAGCATGAACAGCACTTATAAATTACTATGACTCTTAACTGATGATCCTATGGCCTTGTGCAAAATTTCATATTTCTAACAAGTCACATATCTATATAAATGGGTGGCCATTTTTTGTCACTTGGAATATGCTCCAGCCCCCTACTAACATCCTGTATGTATCTTTAGATGGTGTTAGTTAGGGGTGTGCATTCATTCCCTACGTATTGGTAATCCGCAACATATAGGACCAAATTCGTTGTATTCATGGGGAAGCGAAACGTATCGCGATTCCCCATGAATACAACAAATCTTCGCCAAATTATTCGGCCGTCTAAAGGAGCAAATTTAAACAAACCCCCCACCCTCCTGAACCCCCCCCCAAGACTTACCAAAACTCCCTGGTGGTCCAGCGGGGTGTCCAGTAGCCATCTCCTGCACTCACGCCCTCGGCTGCCGGTATTCAAAATGATGCCAATAGCCTTTGATCTTATTATGTCACAGGGGCTACCGGTGCCATTGGTCAGCCCCTGTCACATGGAAGGAGCAATGGATGGCCGGCACCATCTTGTGCTCATGACCCCCACAAGACTTGCCAAAAGTCCCTGGTGGTCCAGCGGGGGTCCGGGAGCGACCTCCTGCACTCGGGCCATCGGCTGCCAGTATTCAAAATGGCGCCGATAGCCTTTGCCCTCACTATGTCACAGGGTCTTTGCCCTCACTATGTCACAGGGGCCAGTCATCCATTGCTCCTACCATGTGACAGGGACCGACCAATGGCACCGGTAGCCCCTGTGACATAGTAAGGTCAAACGCTATCAGCGCCATTTTGAATACCGGCAGCCGAGGGTGTGAGTGCAGGAGATGGCTCCTGGACCCCTTGCTGGACCACCAGGGAGTTTTGGGGGGAGGTCAGGAGGGTTGTAGTTAATTCAATTTTAGCCAGGAAATGAATAAGAATTAACGCTGAAAGTATCGGGGGCCCCCTTGCTGAATGCAACGTATCTGCCCCCCGACGAATACGAATCCTGAATGCAATGTATGGTGTCCCTCTGCACATCCCTAGTATTAGTGCCCTCAGTATGACAGCGGTCTCAGTAGACCTAGCCTATCTGATGTCAGCATAGTATCAGTATACAATGGAGGTGCAGCATTCCACATTGGCAGGGTGTCTTCAACGAGTAGCAACATAGGGCAAGTATTTCCATAGAGGAGGCTCAGAGGAGAGTTGAGAAGGATTCTAGATAAGAACTCCTGGAAATACAGAAGACTGAGGAGGGAAAGAGGGTCCAACAAGCTAGGGACTGGTGTACAGGGACCTGATAGAGGTAGGGTACTTCTGCCAGGAAACTGCCACCAGAGTCTGAGTCAGATTCCACTATAAATAGCCCAAGGAGAGTGAACATAACCGAGGAGGTAAAGAATTCATCTAACATCTCCTAGGGGAGCTCAGGGTAGAAGTGGTACCTGTCCCAAACACTTGACCAGTGTAGCTGGTCTTGAAGTTTTAAGAACATAAGAAAATGCTGTACTGGGTCAGACCAAGGGTCCATCAAGCCCAGCATCCTGTTTCCAACAGTGGCCAATCCAGGCCATAAGAACCTGGCAAGTACCCAAAAACTAAGTCTATTCCATGTAACCATTGCTAATGGCAGTGGTTAGTTTTTTTGAGGACAGAGATATAGTGGGAACATTATTCAGAAATTTTCATATTTGGACATTTATTTCCCAGCCGCCAATGAGTACAGCATTTTATTTTCTACAACAGCACAGGTATGCAGAGTAGGGATGTGAATCGTTTTTTGACGATATAAAACAATCGTCAGATATATTTTAAATCGTCAAAAATCGTTAGAGCCGCGATACAATAACAATTCCCCCGATTTATCGTCAAAAAATCGTAAATCACTATGTCATACGACCCGTATGACATAGTGAGGGCAAAAGTAGCGCCAGCGCCACTTTGAATATTGGCAATACGGCGCGAGTGCAGGAGGTCGCTCCTGGACCCCCGCTGGACTTTTGGCAAGTCTTGTGGGGGTCAGGAGGCCCCCCCAAGCTGGCCAAAAGTCCCTGGGGGTCCAGTGGGGGTCCGGGAGCGATCTCCTGCACTCGTGACGTCGGGTGTCAGGAACCAAAATGGCGCCGGTGCTACCTTTGCCCTGTCATATGGTAAGGGCAAAGGGCCACCGGCGCCATTTCTATTAACGCAGCCGTGGCCCGAGAGCGGGAAATCGCAGGAAATCGTGCCGGGACCCCCCCACTGGACCCCAGGTAATTTAAAACATTTTGGGGGGGTTCGGGAGGGTGGGGGATTTGTTTTAAAGGGTCGGGGTGGGTTTTAGGGTTGTTTTGGTGTGCCGGTTTTCCCACCCTCCCCCGATTTACGATTTTTAACGATTTAAAAAAAACAAAACATGACGATCAGATTTCCCTCCCCCCCAGCCAAAATCGATCGTTAAGACGATCGATCACACGATTCACACCCCTTGCAGAGTATCTTTTTGGAGAGATTGGCCAGTGAGTAGGAAGAGTCTGTGCGAGTTAAAAAGCTTTAATCTCCCCTGTGCAGGAAACTTGGCAGGTCATGAAACCCTGCGTTGTCCATGGCCTCTCCCTTTTTGCCCACATACCCATGACCTTAACTGGATGGGGACTACTTATATAAATGTAAGGAAGTTCCCATTATTATAGCAATTACCAAGGTTCCCTCTAATTTTTGAAAGGCAATATGGGGAAAATTTTTCTTTTGTGCAATTTTTTCAAAGTCAAATACAAATTTGTGTGCTGCAAACCAGTGCAGGGAAAAATGGTGGAAACTATTATAAAAAATAAAATCAGACAACATATAGATAGACATGATTTAATGGGACATAGCCAGCATGGATTTACCCAAGGAAAGACTTGCCTCACAAATCTGCTACATTTTTTTGGAAGGGGTGAACAAGCATGTGGATAAAGGTGAACCAATAGATGTGATGAATTTGAATTTTCAGAAAGCATTTGACAAAGTCCATCATGAGAGGCTTCTAAGAAAACTAAAAAGTCAAGACATAGGAAAATATGTACTTTTGTGGATTTCAAATTGGTTAAAAGACAGGAAACAGAAAGTAGGATTAAGTGGTCAGTTTACACAGTGGAGAAAGGTAAACAGTGGAATGCTTCAGGGTTTTGTACTTGGACCAGTGCTTTTGAATATATTTATAAATGATCTGAAAAGGTGTAAAACAAATGAGGTGATCAAATTTGCAGATGACACAAAATTATTTAGAGTAGTTAAATCACAAGTGGTTTGTGATAAATTGCAGGAGGACCTTGCGAGGCGGCAAGATTGGGCATCCATATGGTATATGAAAAATAATGTGGACAAGGGCAAGGCTATGCATATAGGGAAAAATAACTCATTCTGTACCTACACGATGTTAGGTTCCATTATAAGAGTTATCACTCAGGAAAAAGATCTGGGCATCATAGTTGTTATTAAATTGAAATTGCTGGATCAGTGTGCTGTGGCAGTCAAAAAAGCATACAGAATGTTAAGAGTTATTAGGAAGGGAATGGAAAATAAAATGGTTGATGTCATAATGCCTCTGTATCGCTTAGTGGTTAGCATCTTGAATACTACATGTAATTCTGGTCACCACATCTCAGAAAAGATGTAGTTACACTGGTGAAAGTACAGAGGAGGGCAACCAAAATGATGATGGAATGGGTCCCCTAATAGGAAAGGCTAAAGAGGTTAGAGCTATTCAGCTTGGAGAAGAGATGGCTGAGGGGGGATATGATAGAAGACTACAAAATTATGAAAGGACTTGAATGTGTAAATGTGAAATGGTTATTTACTCTTTCCATAATACAAGGAGTAGGGGGGACTCCATGAGGTTAGCAAGTAGCACATTTAAAACAAATTGGAGAAAATTGTTTTTTACTCAATGCACAATTAAGCTCTAGAATTCATTGTCAGAGGATGTGGTTAAGGCAATTAGTATAGCTGGGTTTGCATAAATTCCTGGAGATGAAGTCCATAAACTGCTATTAATCAATAGGGAATAGCCACTGCTTGTTGCCAGCATTAGTAGCATGGGATCTATTTAATGTTTGGGTACTTATTAGATACATGTCACTTGGATTGGCCACTGCTGAAGACAGGATACTGGGCTTTGTCTGACCCAGTATAGCATATCTTATGTTCTTAAAATGCAAATATCTAGATTTCTTGTGCACATTATGCTTTGCTGAGTATACAGGGTTCACAACTTGTATGTGCAGGCACATGCATACAGCTTAGATCATTACATATAAGCACTTAATACAGATTTTCTGCATGAAATGCTTACCTTAATGGCCTTCAGGATGCGAAGGTCCAGTTCTCCCATACTTCTCACAGCTGCCTCTGAAATTGTGCAGAGTACCATATGTTTTGCAAGAGAAGATGATCTGACTTGCAGGCTCCTCAGCCCTCATCCTGCCCTGATTCTGCTTCATCAGAGGCATCAGAGGTCTTGCCACTTGTGGCTCAGGTCTTTCACACTGTGATGGATGTTTTCACATGTGATGGATGTTCTCACATGTCTCTCTTTCCTGTATAAGCCCACTCTACTGAACTCCAGATGATACTGGAAATTCTGGACTTTTATCACCTCAAATACCAGAAGGTCTATCTCCCTTGGCTAGAAGTTGGGTTTCCTAGGTAGGGCTCCCCTCCCTCAGGACATGGTTCAATTAGGAACATGGGCACTGGGAGCAAGCCCTTCATACATGCATATGTGGGATTATGGCACATATTTGCATATATAAAGAGACGGGATTTACATAAGTAATAATACAAGTGTACATTTTTTTTAAATTAATAGCAAATGTACATGCATTTGATATATTTCATGTATATAGGTTAATACATGTGTGTATAGCCACTGTAATATAGTGGTATATGCATACTTCTCCCACATAAGTCTATGCACAGTTGGTCTATAAATGGGATAGAGACTTTCAGATCCAGTCCAGTGTTTATCCCTATAGTTTTCAATGAAGGAAAGTACTTAACTGGCTCTGCCTGTCCTTGAAAACAGGCATCCTGCTGCTATCTGTAGCATCATCTACTCTACTGACTTCTTGCCTGGATGGGAATCAAATGAGGAAATGTATATGCTTGATCCAGATTCAGGTAATAGCCAAGCTCTCATGGCTGGCTAAAAAGGTGTTTGAGAGGTACTTATAGACTACAAATAATGGAGGTGGGTGGTGAGATGAGGTTATGGACACAACAAGGAGTTCCTGATAGCTCACAGCTGGGAATGTTTGTGTGAAATCTCTCAAATATCACATTATCCTACAGGTCTTGTAGAATACAAGGCAACTCAGTCTTTTTGCAGGGAGATCTCCATGGAAAGGTGGGTATTTCAAAGATATTTATTTATTTATTAAAGTACTTCTATGCCACACTATCCAAGATTCACATGGTTTACAATTCTACATTCATAATTCAACATAAAAACACAAACAAAGCAAAACCAATCCAAACATTACTCCAACAAAATAAAATATCCAAACATAAAATAATACATGGGCATGTAGGAATGAGTAGTAATCAACTGACACAAATCTGGACTGACTCCAGCCTTTCTTAAAATACTTTATCTTTATTTGCCACTTTAAGACATACACCTTAGTAGACTGCTTTTACCTTCAGGATAGTGTACTCTAATTACTCACAGTTAGTACTGCATCCCTCGGTACTCATATAGCGTTGTTACAGCTCAGTATTTGGACAGCAATATTCTACAGGAGCTGCCTTCCTCCTTGAGACACGGGCCTGGTCTGACTAACCCACTTGGGTTACAGTTCTTATTCCTTCCCTGTTAGGGCCCTGCCCACAGAGCTCTCTCGCACAAGGGGAATTAAAGGGGTCTAGGCACCAAGCCTGTTCCTACACTGGTTTAAGGGGGAACATAAGGGCACTGCCTCACATACCCCTCTTCATTTTGACCCATTGGTACAAGCATCTTCACTCCCCCTGGATTCCATCCAGGGGAGAGTCTCACTTCCCTAGCCCCTCTTATCTGGCCACCCACCAGTTAAGCTTGGGGTTAGGGTTCTAGAGTTATGCTCACCCTCAACCTCCAGTAAACTAGACTGCCATAGCACAACCCAATGTACCACCTGTACCCCCAATCCTTTAACTAAGTCTCTCACTGGCTCTGGGTTCAAATTCACCCAGCAAAACGTCTAGGACTGTCTGTAGTGCCTCTAACAGTGATTCCTCTGGTATCCCCTTAGTACTCTCTGGCCACTCACCCATGCTGGTCGCTGGCTGTACTGCAGCCTCACTTACTGGGGTCTCCATAGTGCCACCCTCTGGGGTCTCCACAATTCCTTCCTCTGAGTTCTCCTTTGTAGCTCACTCACTGGGATCCCTGCAGCACCACCCTCGTGGCACTTCATCTCCTCTCTCACTAAACTTTTCATGCCCTCTCTCTCTGGGCTTCTCACACAAGTTGTCTCCAGACTCCCGGTTGTGTTTGGGAACCCTACAAGGTCTTCCTTGGGACCTCCTCGAGAACCAACTTCCAACTTTCCAATACTGCCTCCTCCTAGGCAGCCTATGTCACCCTCCCTAGGCATCTCTGTGACCCCTCTCTCAGGGTTCTTCACCACTCACTTCCCTGGGCTTATTACAAGAGCTATTTCTAGACTCTTTGTAGTGTTTGGTAGAGATGTGAATCGTGTCCTCAATCGTCTTAACGATCGATTTCGGCTGGGAGGGGGAGGGAATCGTATTGTTGCCGTTTGGGTGTGTAAACTATCGTGAAAATCATTAAAATCGTGAGCCGACACACTAAAACCCCCTAAAACCCACCCCCGACCCTTTAAATTAAATCCCCCACCCTCCCGAACCCCCCCCAAATGCTTTAAATTACCTGGGGATCCAGCGGTGGTCCAGAACGGCGGCGGTCCGGAACGGCCCCCTCAATTGAATCCTGTTGTCTTCAGCCGGCGCCATTTTGCAAAATGGCCGCCGCAAAATGGCGGCGGCCATAGACAAAAATGATTCGATGCAGGAGGTCGTTCCGGACCCCCGCTGGACTTTTGGCAAGTCTTGTGGGGGTCAGGAGGCCCCCCCAAGCTGGCCAAAAGTTCCTGGGAGTCCAGCGGGGTTCAGGAAGCGATTTCTTGCCGCAAATCGTTTTCCGTACGGAAAATGGTGCCGGCAGGAGATCGACTGCAGGAGGTCGTTCAGCGGCGGTCCGGAACCCCCGCTGAATGACCTCCTGCAGTCGATCTCCTGCCGGCGCCATTTTCCGTACGGAAAATGATTCGCGGCAAGAAATTGCTTCCTGAACCCCACTGGACTCCCAGAAATTTTTGGCCAGCTTGGGGGGGCCTCCTGACCCCCACAAGACTTGCCAAAAGTCCAGCGGGGGTCCGGAACGACCTCCTGCGTTGAATCGTTTTTGTCTATGGCTGCCGCCATTTTGCGGCGGCCATTTTGCAAAATGGCGCCGGCTGAAGACAACAGGATTCAATTGAGGGGGCCGTTTTGGTCCGCCGCCGTTCTGGACCACCGCTGGATCCCCAGGTAATTTAAAGCATTTGGGGGGGGGGGGGTTCGGGAGGGTGGGGGATTTAATTTAAAGGGTCGGGGGTGGGTTTTAGGGGGTTTTAGTGTGCCGGTTTTCCTGCCCTCCCCCTTCCCCCGATTTACGATTTTTTAACAATAAATCGAGGGAATTGGTATTGTATCGTGGCCCTAACGATTTTTGACGATTTAAAATGTATCGGACGATATTTTAAATCGTCAAAAAACGATTCACATCCCTAGTGTTTGGGCACCCTACAGGTTTTCTATCAGGACCTCCTGTAGTGCAACTCTGCTGCTGGGCCTCCACTGAGTTCTTTGTGGTGGATTCCTCAGCTGCCTGATCATGTAGGCTCTTCTCAAAATAGGAATCAAGAAGAGCCAGGCTTGCTTCCAGGTTCTTTTTTCCCTTCACTATGGAAATATAGGAAAAATCTGCTTGCATATCCCTTCAAAATTTGAAGGACAAATACTTGGGTATATCATTTGTGCATATTTAATAGGTAAATTCCAACTTATCTTGTCAAATAGTGTCCTTTGTCTCTACTTAGACAGACAGAAATAGTGGAAAGTGTTCTAAATATCAAAATCACAGAACATATAGAAAGGCATGGTTTAATGGAACAAAGTCAGCATGGCTTTACCCAAGGCAAGTCTTGGCTCACAAATCTGCTTCACTTTTTTGAAGGAGTTAAACATGTGGATAAAGGTGAACCGGTAGATGTAGTGTACTTGGATTTTCAGAAGGTGTTTGACAAAGTTCCTCAGGAGAGGCTTCTAGGAAAAGTAAAAAGTCATGGGATAGGTGGCGATGTCCATTCGTGGATTACAAACTGGAAACAGAGAGTAGGATTAAACAGAGAGTAGGATTAAATGGACAATTTTCTCAGTGGAAGGGAGTGGGCAGTGGAGTGCCTCAGGGATCTGTATTGGGACCCTTACTTTTCAATATATTTATAAATGATCTGGAAAGAAATACGACAAGTGAGGTAATCAAATATGCAGATGATACAAAATTCTTCAGAGTAGTTAAATCACAAGCAGATTGTGATAAATTGAAGGAAGACCTAGTGAGACTGGAAAATTGGGTATCGAAATGGCAGATGAAATTTAATGTGGATAAGTGCAAGGTGATGCATATAGGGAAAAATAACCCAAGCTATAGTTACACAATGTTAGGTTCCATATTAGGTGCTACCACCCAAGAAAGAGATCTAGGCATCATAGTGGATAACACATTGAAATTGTTGGTTCAGTCTGCTGTGGCAGTCAAAAAAGCAAACAGAATGTTGGGAATTATTAGAAAGGGAATGGTGAATAAAACGGAAAATGTCACAATGCCTCTGTATCGCTCCATAGTGAGACAGCACCTTGAATACAGTGTACAATTCTGGTCGCCACATCTCAATAAAGATATAGTTGCAATAATAAGGGGAATGGAACAGATCCCCTATGAGGAAAGACTAAAGAGGTTAGGACTTTTAAGCTTGGAGAAGAGACGGCTGAGGGGGATATGATAGAGGTGTTTAAAATCCTGAGAGGTCTAGAACAGGTAGATGTGAATCGGTTATTTACTCTTACAGATAATAGAAAGACTAGGGGGCACACCATGAAGTTAGCATGTGGCACATTTAAAACTAATAGGAGAAAGTTCTTTTTCACTCTACGCACAATTAAACTCTGGAATTTGTTGCCAGAGGATGTGGTTGGTGCAGTTAGTGTAGCTGTGTTTAAAAAAGGATTGGATACGTTCATGGAGGAGAAGTGCATTACCTGCTATTAATTAAGTTGACTTAGAAAATAGCCACTGTTATTACTAGCAACAGTAACATGGAATAGACTTAGTTTTTGGGTACTTGACAGGTTCTTATGGCCTGGATTGGCCACTGTTGGAAACAGGATGTTGGGCTTGATGGACCCTTGGTCTGACCCAGTATGGCATGTTCTTATGTTCTTATCTGGCTATATTTTGATTTATCTGGCTAAGTGGCAGCACACGTTCCTTAGCTGGATAAGTCTGAAAAGCGCTATTTCTCCATCTAAGTACCACTTTTAGGCTTATCTGTTAATGTAAGATAGCCGGATAAGTCTTATAAAAAGTGCTTCTTAGCTGATAAATCTTAAAACACTATGTATCCAGCTAAGTCAGATAGCTGCATAAGTCTGAAAGCTCCACTTATCTATATATGTTGCACTTTTTAGACTTATCCAGCTATCTTATATATCTTGATAAATCTGAAAAGTGCTACTTAGATAGATAAATAGCACTTTTCAGACTTATGTAGCTAAGTGCCACTATTTAGCCAGATAAATTGAAACTTATCCAGATATGTGCCACTACTTTTTTGGATAAGTCCGAACTTGCGTGGCTTCTGGTTTTTACATATGCAAGCATGTTTGTGAGTATATGTACTCTTATAACCTACACATATCATTTGCATTAAACTTATAAAATACTGTATCAATGTGAGCAGTTCTGAAAGTTTCCACTTGAACAATTTAATCTCATTTTACAGACTTTCATGCAAGCCGTTCCATAACATTGGTCCAGCAACAGTGATCATAGACTCTTTTGTCTCTGCTAACCTTATGAGCTGTGGAAACAGAACATTAAGTAAACATTGCATGGCAGATCTCTAGTTACCTTCAGACCTATAAATCTTTAAAAGGATCTTTGTTATTCAGGGCCTTATGCTTCATGAAGATAACTTTAAAATTTGCCCACCATCAAATTAACAAACAGTCAGGCCGATACAGTACAGTGCGCTCTGGCAGAGCACACTGTTAACCCGCAATTGGACGCGCATTTTTAACATGCTAGCTTTACCCCTTATTCAGTAAAGGGTAATAGCGCATCGAAAACGCGCGTCCAACCCCCCTCGAACCTAATAGCGCCCGCAACATGCAAATGCATGTTGATGGCCCTATTAGGTATTCCCGTGCGATACAGTAAGTAAAATGTGCAGCCAAGCTGCACATTTTACTTTAAGAAATTAGCGCCTACCCAAAGGTAGGCATTAATTTCTGCCGGCGCCGGGAAGTGCACAGAAAAGCAATAAAAACTGCTTTTCTGTGCACCCTCCGACTTAATGTCATGGCGATATTAAGTCGGAGGCTCCAAAGGTTTAAAAAATTTTTTTAAATGGGCCCGTGGCTCACAGGTTGAAAACCGGATGCTCAATTTTGCCGGCGTCTGGTTTCCGAACCCGTGGCTGTCAGCGGGCTCGAGAACCTACGCCGGCAAAATTGAGCATCGGCTGTCAAACTTGCTGACAGCCGCCGCTACTGTCCAAAAAGAGGCGCTAGGGACGTGCTAGTGTCCCTGGTGGCTCTTTTTGCCACGGACCCTAATTTAAATAAATTAATTTACTGTATCACGCGCACAGGAGAGTGTCCTGTGCGTGCACCGGGAGAGCGGGCGCTCGCCCGCCCTCCCGCAATTTTTACTGTATCGGCCCGAGTGTAATGAAATTAGCACAGGAGTAATGGTGCTCATGACGCAGTGTCCCTGTAAAAACGCATGCAACTGAATTTTATATCACCTGCAGGTCTTGGACTATTGAAGATGATAAGAAAAGAATCCCAGTAGTCCAAACATTAAAATAAAGACCTGAAGTACTGTTCAAAAATTGCCTGGTCCTAAAAAAGGTTTAGGATTTCACAATAGCCATGGCTTAAAAATCACAATATGGACAAATGATTTGATTTGTGTTTTAAACTACAAATTTTGATTCAAAATAAGACTAAGGGTACGTACTTCAGTATCTAGTGGAATTTCCACTACATCAAACTGGGTTTTAAGAGGAGCAGATATCTTCGGAAATATGCTCAGTTTGATGATCTCAGTTTTACCAGAATTCATAATCAATTTATTACTGGTAAGCCAACATTTAATTCCCTGAAAGTAAATCAAAATTAAACCTAAGGTGGTACTCATTTTGGAAACAGGGAAAAATAATGACAGTATCATCTGCATAGATTCTGTACTATAAACCCAATTCTGAGAACAATTTGCTTAAGGGTAGGAGATAGAAATAAGTGTGGGCAAGTTGATGAAGGGATTTGGAGATAGAAGGAAGCAGCCTTGTGGAGATAAGCTGTGCCCTACCAGGGAGGATAGCCAGACTAGGCTTGGTGCTATGTATACATCAGACACGTTTTAATATAGATAGGCCTTCATCTCTCTGGGGTAAGAAAGATAGTTTTTCATTTCATTGACATCTGCAGCTTTTAGGATATAGAGTTGAATTAATTGAACTTGCTGCAAAAGGCAGCTTCAAGTATCTCCAACCAGAGTATCTATACCTCTTTTCAGTGGAAAGTTATGCTCTAGTTGAAAGGGCTACTTCATAATTGCTCCATATCGCCATATACTATGCTTTTAGTGAAGGGGAGGCATACAAGAATTTTCCCTCTATAGAATAAACCCATGCTTGTGGCTTGATTGCCGCACATCTCTAGTCCTTTGGGAAGGTACATTGTAAATGTGGACTTCAAACTCTGAATTATTGTGTCCTTACAGGTTGGTCAATTAGGGGTGCTAAGTATAGGTGCCCACCCAAAGAACCAGAAGTTGCAGACAGGCAGCTGTAAGGGTAGATGAGAGGAGGGATAAGGATTAATGGCAATCTTTCATGGCAAGCTACATACATGGCAATATGTGGGCATTAGAGTAATTGCTATAGGCTGTCCTTAAAGGGACTTTACTGTAAGTGGAAATGTCCCAAAGCATGAATCAAATAAAAGAGATGCAACCAAAATTATAATAATGAATATGAACTTTTATATAAACTTGAAAATTTTTTAAAACCTTATAACTATTTACAAATAAAATATAAATGAGAAAAGTATGTTAAAACCTAGGGAATAAACTATTTACATTAAAAAAAGGACCCAGGAACCTTAGGAAGTCAGGTCTTGAAAGGTCTGGTGTCATTGGTGGCCTCACAGCCATAAGCTCAAGAGCGGCTGTGTAGCCATCTTGAGCCTAGGCTAGTTGCTCTGTCACCTCAACCAGCTTCCTGAGGTCAGCTCTGATCTCTCTCTTCCTCCCACATCCTCTGTACAGCCAGGCCAATAGCTGATAGACACACTGTCTCCTGGCCTGAAGTAAGTGCTCCAGCCACTGAGGCAGCCTTTGCAACTAAAGGGTGCTACAATGATTCTGGTGAGAGGTATTAAGGTGACTCAACACCTCCCTTGCCCAACAATAGCTGGGCAGCCTCAGGGCCAGCATCTCGAGGTCATGAAGCAGAAAGGGAAAGAGGACCTATATGAAAGAGGAGCGGAATTTTTGGGACAGTAGGCCTGGGGGCTCTAGTGGAGGGAGGGGAATGGCTGCTATGCTGCTGCTGGATCCACGACTGGTGGTAATAACTGCTGGTACAACTGCTGCAGTCGCAGCAGCAGTAGGAGCTGGGAGCTCTTCATCTTCTTTTTCCTCCTCGTCAGAGCTGGTGTTTTCTGTGAAAACAGAAAAAAGTGTGTGTGAGGCCATCAGCTGGTATGCTCCAGGGGGTGATGTATAGCATCATAACTGCTATAGAGCATTGCATTTTGGGAAGAGGTGGAGGAGCTGGCATGTGCTGCTAGTGGTGGGACACCCATGTCCTATAGACAGTGGCAAGCCAATAGATAGGTTCCCTGAGTGCCAGAACCTTTGAATCTATCAACCCAAAAAGAATCTACAATCCATACATAAATATTTACTACAAGTCCCCACAATCAGAGTCACTAGGCTAGATATCACCAGAAGACGTGCCTTTTCCATCGCTGGACCCAAATCTGGAATGCAATTCCTGATAACTTGAGGAAGATTACCAACCACAAAGATTTTAAAAATAACCTTAAAACCTTTCTTTTAGGAGTGCTTTTGAAACTACCTTTACATCTTAAACTTGGCCTCTAATATATCTAAGTAAGCACTTAGAAAAAGAAGCACCTCCCCTTTACTATCTCAATCAGATGCAGTGTCTTCCATCCTGTTTTGATTAGTCTGTCAAAAGTCCAAGCTCGCTATATTTTTACTGATTTTGTTTTAATATTTTTAATTTTACTTTTCTTTTAATTATGTATATGAAACGACTATGTAAACCACTTTGACCACCAAAGAGTGTAATTGTGGTGCCTAGCTAGTGATAGGGGCTTGGAGGTAGGCTCAGTGCCTGGAGGTTTGTGTTGGTGTGTATCCTTGATTGCAAGTCATCAAGGGCCAGGATACAGCCCCAAGTCTTTGGGTCTTTGTTCGATGTAAGGCATAGATAGTCCCTCCTAAGAGTTTTAGGGTGAGTTCTAACATCTTCTCTAGTACTATACCAGGCCTGTGACTGCATTATAAATAGTGTTCCTTGATAGTGCTTCCCATGACCCAGGGAATAGGTAAGGATCGTGTCACAGTGCATGAGGTTTTCAGGAAGCTGTAGGCAGGGGCAGGGCAATAGTGGGGCTAGTGATGGAAGCAGAAAATAGACAGAACTTGTTGACATCTTGATAGGCATGGAATTTACTTGACCCTGGCCTCCTCCTGCCTGACACACAGCTGGTCAAGCCACTCCCCCTCTTTGCATCTCAGCTCCTGGGCCTTCTTCTTAAGGTTCTCAATCTATAAAGAGAAAAAGGAATAGAAGGCTGTTAGATCAATGTAACTGCTTATGTGACCTCCAGAATGTCAAGTTTCCATTATTTTTACTGAAGCTTTGAATCTGTTTCCTGGCTAATTGCTCTCCCTTCACACAGATATATGTGGTGTCAGGCCAGATTATTGACCAAAGCAGGGACAACCTCAGAACAGCCAAAGTACTCAGTTTCAGGAGGGAGATAGCAGGCCAGTACAGGCTCTTGGACAGCCGCATTCTAAGGCATGATTTTAAAGGGAATAATAAGGAAATACAGTTACTGCAAAACTTGGGGTGGTCATTAACAAGTACGACTTGTTTAATTTTCTCCCTTCTGAAACAGGGACATAGGTCAACTATGCAAAAGGGTCTAGCAAAAAAATCAGAAATATGTCCCAGAGGATGTATTTTCCCTTACTTGGACCTTTTACTAATGACCACAGTCTAAAGTTGTTCTTATTTTTCCTAAATTTTTGTTTAATTATGTATATAACATTACAAATCAATTTCAAGTCCATTATCTGCTATTAATTAAGTTGACTTAGAAAATAACCACTGCTATTACTAGCAACAGTAGCATGGGATAGACTTACTTTTTGGGTACTTGCCATGTTCTTATGGCCTGGATTGGCCACTGTTGGAAACAGGATGCTGGGCTTGATGGACCCTTGGTCTGACCCAGTATGGCATGTTCTTATGTTCTTAAATATGCCTATTGCCTCTTCCCCTACCACAAGCCCACAATGCCCCCCCCCTTCACCCCCAAACCCATTATCATTTTGCAACCCAAGGATCTCCTATCCTCCACCCTCTAAAAGAGCCTTCTATTGCCCCAACTCCTCCCCTAACACCCCTCCCCCAAATAACCTCAATCCCCAATTGCCCCAACACCTTCAACCCCAACCGCTTCCTAAATTTTCCCAACAACCCTTAGTCCCACTCCAACCCAATTGCCCTTTATGCCTCTACCTCCACCCTACTCTATTGACCTTAATTGCCCCAATCCATCCTAACATCTCTAACTCATACCTTAATGCTCCTTACCTCCACTCCCATACCCCATCACCTTCCAGATCTTCCAACGTACTTACCCTTCAGAGGTAGGAAGCCAGTTGATAGTTTCTGGCCTGCAGCTTCCTTCAGGTCCTCCTCCTGCATCTATTGAGACACCTAATCCCCACATAAGAAACAGATTCTCCTCATTACTAACCACCAGGGACATTAGGGTCTGCACATCCCTGGTGGTGAAATTCAGTTGCTTCGTTGGGGAAGAGCCATCTTGGAATGAGTCCACCCTGGAAGAACTAGGAGGTCAATATTAAAAAACTGTTTAATTGGATAACTGAAATGTTATCCATTTAAATGGCTTACTTGGGTATATTCAGCACTTATCTGGCTAAATTCTAGCCAATTAACTACTTACCTGGCTAGAATTTAGCTGAATAAGTTGGGATATTCTGGGGAAGAGAAGAGTTAGTCAGATAAGTAAACAGGCTATCTCCGGTCAGGCTGGTTATACATAACCAGCTAACTTTAAGAGATATATTCAGTGTAGTGACTGCACTGCTGAATCTACCCTGCTGGATATGTTTATCCGGCTAGCTAGCTGAGCTGCTTAGTGGCTGAATATTGCCTCCTGGAAGTTTGCACAGATGTGGAAAAACATACACATATGCATTCGTGATTTAGCGATAATGGGGTACATTTTCAAAGACCCGCGCACACGCACATGATTTTGTATCAATACACGCATGTTCGCGCTGGTACCCATTTGTGCGTGCAGGGGGGAGGGAAATTTTAAGCAGATCAGTGGAATACAAGCTCATTAAATGCAATCTGTGCAGATTATAAAATATAAGCGCACTTCTGTGTGACCCCATATACGCATGAATATAGGATGCATGCAGTTCTTCGAAAGGTATCCTCCATCTGAGAGGTTTTTGTTTTAATTTTATATTCTTACCCACCTAGAATTATGAATAGTGGTGGATATAAAGCTTTTAAATAAATACATACTTGAACAGTTTTGTAAGGAAGACTATTCTAATGTTGACAAAATAGGTGGAGACTTAACCCAACAGATTTACAGCTCTAATTGTTGCCAAAAGTACTTCCACTGAGTATTAACTCGCGGGGTGGAGGATGGAGTCTTATTAAAATGTTGTAATTTCAGTTTTGTTATTTTGGATATAAATTTGCTTTTTTCCTTCAATAAAAGATTTTTGGCTTTGAAAGATGAAGAGTATGGTATGTTGATGAATGGAAATAAACCTTATTTATATGCATGCAAGTTTGATGCACTGACACAACAAAATAAAAAATGTTAAAGGGAGTGTAGATTTTCATTAGCCAATGTATTTTGGTATGTTTTTACATGTGTATGCATTCACACATAAAATATCTATGCACAGGGAGCCCAACTTTCAAAACTGTTCACAGGACACTATTTATGCATCAAAGTACACCCACAGAGATTTAAGCTATTATTTTATTAACTTTGTAGTGGGAGCTGCATAGTTTATAAAATACCATGTACTTCTGCCCTGAATTTAAGTGTGTATATTTGTAATTCAGGAACATCCATACTTTTTCTTCTCATTTTCTACAACTAAATGCTTATACTTTACACCCATAATAATTATAACAATATGGGACAGATTTTAAAAAGTTGCGCGAGCACGTACTTTTGTTCGCGCAGCAGGCGTGAACAAAAGTACGCTTGATTTTATAAGATACGCGCATCCCATTTTGCGCCGCCATTTTGCAAAATGGCGGCGCAAAATGGCGCCGGCTGAAGACAACACGATTCGATTGCAGGAGGTCGTTCCGGACCCCCGCTGGACCCCCAGGTAATTTAAGGCATTTTGGGGGGGTTCGGGAGGGTGGGGGATTTATTTTAAAGGGTCGGGGTGGGTTTTAGGGTGTTTTAGTGTGCCGGTTCACGATTTTAACGATATTTTAAAAACCCAAACGGCGACGATACGATTCCCTCCCCCTCCCAGCCGAAATCGATCGTTAAGACGATCGAGGACACGATTCACATCTCTAATTAGCAGGTGTAAAAGTGTACAGACAGGTTCAGAAATGTGTGTACATATACTTGGTTAGATTTTAAAACCCCTGCGTGCGTAAATCCTGCCTGATTTATGCACGCAGGGCACTTGCGCGCCGGCGTGCCTATTTTGCATAGGCCGCTGGCGCGTGCAAAGCCTCGGGACGAGCATAAGTCCCGGGGCTTTGCTTGGGAGGCATGTCGGGGGGCGTGTTGGGGGGGCATGCCAGGGGTGGCGCAGCATTCGGGGTATGTCCAGGGGCATGCCAGAGGCGGTCCGTGGGCAGGGCCGAGTGCTCCGGCGACACGCGCAAGTTATGCCTGCCAGAGGCAGGTGTAACAACGAAATAAGGTAGGGGAGGGAGTTTTAGTTAGGGCTGGAGGGTGGGTTAGATAGGGGAAGGGAGGGAAAGGTGGGGGGGGGGACAAAAAAAAAGTTCCCTCTAAGGCTGCTCCGATTTCGGAGCGGTCTCAGAGGGAACGGAGGCAGGCTGCGCAGCCTGTTTACTTATCTGACTAACTCTTCTCAAAGGGAACGGAGGCAGGCTGTGCATACACAGGCTGCCGATTTTGCGCAGTCTTGCGCACGCCAACCCCGGATTTTAAAAGATACGCGTGGCTACACGCGTATCTTTTAAAATCCGGCGTACTTTTGTTTGCGCCAGTTGTGCATACTTTTTAAAAATCTGCCCCACTGCTTTCAAAATAGCAGTTTGAACATGTGCTTCCAAACCCCACCCTGTAACTTCCCCTATTTCTCCTTTCAGATTTACATGTGGCACTGAAAACTCATGCAAAATCTTGACGTTTAGAAAATAGCATATATGTGCCTATATATTTAGTGCTTTTTTTCTATACCGGCATTCAAGATAAGGATCACATCATGCTTGTTTACAATTAATAGGGGGTGAAAATGCAAATAAACTCAAACAGTAACAAGTGAAAAGAAACTCTGAAGTTACAATAAAACATGTATGCTACTTACACACATATATACTAATTTTACAGAATTTTACATTTTTCTACTGATATCTCCAAATATTTTTTTAGAACAAACAGTTGGAGGGCATAGTGAGCTCTGCAATAGCTAAAATATTGAGGATGGGAAGCTGTCCATTTAACCCTGAGGAGAGAGTTCACAAATTTGTAGCTAAATTGACAGAAGTGGACTAGCCAAAACAAATTTTATGTAAAAGCCAGATCTTATGTAAAAGCCAGTTCTTCAGTAAATATAAACAATTTGGCTGGTTCCACATTATCTTTGGTCAGAGTGAAATTTCTCTCTAGTCCCAGAGAATTTGCCTTTCTGGAAATATTTTCCTTATGTAATAAAAATATAGAGGTTGATTTAGAAAAGGTTTAGCAGACTAATTTTGGCATTGTAAATTCCTAATGCAGCCTAGCAAATAGACTCCTATATTTGCAGTGTCCATCTAATTCAAAAAGGGCCTCCTCTACTGTGATGAGCAGAGCATTGGGGGGTAATTTTCAAAGAAGTTACGTGCATAAATGTAACTACTATTGTAGCAATTTTCAAAAGCCATTTACTCACGTAAAGTGCACTTATTCGAATAAATCCTATGGACGATTCAATGGCATATATTGTAGCAATTTTCAAAAGCCCACTTACTCGAGTAAAGTGCATTTACATGCGTAAAACCCAGATTTACGCATGTAAATGCTTTTTAAAATCCGCCCCATTATGAATAAATACAGACCCCTTTACTTTTGCAATTAAATGAGGGGTAAAAAATTTGTCCCATGAAATTAAACTTCAATTTGCATTGCTTTGAATTATTTAAAAAGGTCTTCTGAAGAATGGTTGTTTTTACTTTCTTTTTATTAAGCCATTAAAAAAGCATTTTTGTTTTAGAGCTTACTACTATCATAAAAAGAAAACAATTAATACCATCTGGGAGACAACTGGATTCCATAAATCGACAATGATGCAATTATGGGGATCTTTAGGACTTGAACCCAAATATCCAAAAAAATATTTATTTCTGAGAAAAAATGCTTTTTTTACATATATATTTTATAAATAGGAAAAAATAGCATTTTTTTCAGAAATAAATATTTTTATCAGTGATTAAAAGGAAGTACTAAGATATAAACACCAACATTTATTTTTCACTGAATATAATCAGAACAGAGCTTTGTGGTAGCTCTGTTCGCTCCTCACACATTTTTCAGTCTTCACAATGGATGAATTTTTAAAATGTTATATGTGTAAAAATTAGCATGGATACACATAAATAGCCTCTACTCACTTATTCTGTATTTTATAAAAGTTGAAAATAGTAGCATACTTTCACTTTCAAGCACACATATACATCCATAGAAAAGAGTTTGTCTAGGGGCTTGCTGGGACCGGGAAAACATTTACACACATACCAGCTAATTTTAAAACGAGCGTACATGCACCCATATATGCATGTATCGGTGCGTGAGCAGAAATACGCTGGAATTTTAAATCATGTATGCAACTGAGTGCATATTATTTAAAATACACCTATCATGCATAAGTATGATCCTAATTTTGAGAGATTACTCCAGGAAACCTACTTTGCATATCTCCCATAGGACTTTGCCGGCTATAACATGCATGTGTAAGTAGATTTTAAAACATGCTTGTGTGACGTTTTTCCAACTAGTCCACCAGTTTGACCAGTAAATAATGAGGTGTTCCAGACCCCTCTGGGTCTTCAAACTGCATGTCCCTTGATTGATTTGGACCCCTTACCCTGTCCTGTAAGCCCTAAAATGCAAGATCTACAGACTTGTTCATCATCATGTTGTTAGGCCTGGGTCCGGGCTCTGGCCAAGGTCAAGACCCTGGAATTCAGACCCAGCCTCTGGGCTAGGCCACAGTATCAGGTCTGGGTCTGGGTCTGGCCTCCAGACTAGGCCCAGAAGTCAGGCCTTGATCTCCAGCTGGGTTGCGACATCAGATCAGGATCCAGGCCATGCCCCAGCATTGGGACCCGGTCTCTGGGCAGGGGTGTGCCCTCCAGCCATTGCCTGGGCTCAGCTGAGGCTGAGGCCTTGAGTAGGCAGAAGCTGAAGTCACAGCGATCTACCATGGCCTTGGCCAATGCAAGGTGATCCTGGTGCTGGTCTTTTCACGGGTGGTTTGGAGACTCCAGGAGGCCCTGTTTTGGGTTTTTTTATTTTTATTTTTAATGTTTGGTTCATTTTATTCAGACAAATGAAATAAATCAGACATTCCAAGAATGGAAATTCATGGGTAAAAGTGACCAAAATGATAAAGGGTATGCAACAGCTCCCCTATGAGGAAAGACAAAAGAAGTTAGGGCTGTTCAGCTTGGAGAAGAAATGGCTGAGGGGAGTATATGATAGAGGTCTACAAAATTATGGAAGGACTTGAATGGGTAAATGAGAAATGGTAATTTACTCTTTCAGATAATACAAGGACTAGGGGTACTCCATAAAACAAATCAGAGAAATTATTCTTCACTCAATGCACAATTAAGTTATGGAATTCATTGCCAGAGGTTGTGGTTAAGGCAGCTAGTGTAGCTGGGGTTAAAAAAGATTTGGATAAGCTCCTGGAGGAGAAGTCCATAAAGAGTTATTAATCAATAGGAAATAGCCATTGCTTGTTGCCGGCATTAGTAGCATGGGATCTATTTAATGTTTGGGTACTTGCCAGGTACTTGTGAATTGGATTGGCCACTGTTGGAGACAGGATACTGGGCTTGATGGACCCTTTGTCTGATCCAGTATGGCATATTGTATGTTCTTATGGCTGTCAGTAAACAAATCCATAGTAGAGCTGATAGGTGGTGACTTGGCCCAGCCACAGATACCAAGGCTTACCTTACCTTGGCAAGAGCAAGAACAATTATTGCAAAAGGACTAATCCAGTGTAATATTATTCCCATTAACAGTGGTAGTTAATAAGTGAATGACATGAAATAGATCTTGAGGTCACAAGACTGCTATTTATATACGAGAAAAATAGTAAGTCTTTTTAGCCTTCTTAGTAATGGTGCTATATTCTATTAACTTCTCTATTGTTCAAGTCTATATTGTATCTAACTTTGACTTGTGCCATCAGTGCTCAGAGAACCAGAACTCCTGTTTGACTTTTCTCATAGAATCATTATACGAGGGTGCATACAATTTCCTCCAAAAGGACAAAATATTAAAAGGAGCTATCATATTAAGTGTTCCAGCAATTTACTATGTGTCAGAGGTAAAACAAGATGATTCAGTTTAGGCAGAAACAAATCATGCAGTTTATCCATGTGGGTGTCAGTGCAGTTGTGGAATGGGGGGATCATTTTTCTAGAAGTAGCAGAGAACATACAGGGTCATTTAACAAATTGAATTAGGGCATTATCATGGGCGTTAGGGCACTAATGCCTGCAATAATGCCCTAACACATGCGATAAATAATACACTGCGAGATGCGTATGCACATTTTAAAAATTTAGTCAAGTGGGAGGAGTTTGGGAGGAATTTATGAAAGTGAAGGATGCTTAATGTTGCATGTGATAAGGTAACACATGCTAACATGGGATTTAATGCCAGAAATAACTGCACCTTTTTGCCTGGCATTATGCCTGCGATAGCTGTGTATTACAGCCGAACCAGACTTGTGATAAATATTGCAAATTCTTTTTGAGGGAGTGATAGGGAGAGAGGGAGTGAGAGGGAGTGAGAGAGAGCACCTCTGGGGAGGCACACATATTAGGCAACTTTTATACCACTGTAAGATGGACCATTCTGAACTTGGGGTGAGGTATTGCTGGTGGCCTAGGTTTTGGGGGGAGTTTCACATGCACAATCAGAGGTACGAACAGCATAGTAGACATCAGTGATGATTTTATGTGATTTGGAGTGATGAAAGGTAAAGAAAGATAAGATTTGCACAATGTACTCTTGACCTAGCTTGATGTACTCTCAAGTTAGGTCAAGAGCACAACGTGCTCCATTTTGCCTCAGCAATAGGTTCCTTGCAATCTAGCCTTGCCTGGTCCAGCTTTGCTTCATCCATCCATCCCTCCATCCAGCCTTGTCTCATTCAGCCTTGCCTTGTTCAGCCTTCCAGCCTTGCCTCACCTCACCTCGCCTTCTCTTGTTCGTGTTCCTGCCAGTATTTTTTGCTTCACCTGTCTCCCTGTCTTGTCTTTGTCCTAGTCCTCAAGAGTCTTGTTTGCCTTGCCATGTCCATCTAGACTTGTCTTGTTCCTTCATCTCGTCTGCCTTGGCCTTGGCCTCTTTCTCCAGTTCCGACCTCTCATGATCTTAACCCTGAAAAAATTATATGTATGTTATAGGAATTAGATGGACACCGGTATATAAGAATGTGAAAGTCTGGAGCAGCGGGTGATACTTATATCCGAATTGAAATAGAATATTTGAGAAGATTTGAAAGTCCTGGAGAAGTGGGAAATATTCACATCTGGTTGGAAGTGTAATATTAGAAAGAATGGGAGAAGATAATCCCCTGAAGAAGCCTTGATTGGCGAAACGAGGTTCCTTGTTGGGAGGTGGATTTATATGAAAAAGTACAAAAAAATATTTGAAAAGTATGGATAAGTATTAAGAAAAGTGGATACCCGTGTTGTGACTAAGAGGAGAAAATTATAAGGAAATGTTGGGATATGGTGCAATAAAGTACAGTGGGGAAGTGTTTTAATATGTTGTTGTGATGTTAACAGGATGAATGTGGATGGATGAATGTGTGAATTTTAAAGGTAAGGGGTATTTATTACAGTGTAATAGGGGTGTTAATGCACTTTATAGGTGTCCAGGATATGTATTGTAATTGAAGTTGATGATTATGATTATGTATTGAGACAGTGAGACATTGCATTTGTTACAATACTTCAATATTTGAAATTAATAAAGAATATATATGTTAAATTTCATGCTGTAACTGTATGCTGTTAATAATATTAATAGTACCCTTATGTGTTGATATTATATTTTTGCCTCTATGGCCAACTTCAATTCAAATTCACTCTTCGCCTGTCTTATCAATGTTTTACACTTAACTTGACAATGCTTATGTTTTATCTTATTTTCTTCAGATGGATCCTTCTTCCAATTTTTGTACGATGTTTTTTTGGCTAAAATAGCCTCTTTCACCTCATCTTTTAACCATGACGGTAATCATTTTGCCTTTCTCCTACCTTTCTTAATGTGTGGAATACATATGGACTGCACCTCTAGGATTGTTGAACACTTTTAACCTTTGCAGCTGCACCTTTCAGTTTTTTTCTATTTTCCTCATTTTATCAAAGTTTCCCTTTTGAAAGTTTAGTGTTAGAGCCGCAGATTTACTTATTGTCCCCCTTCCAGTTATTAGTTTAAATTTGATCATGTTATGATCACTGTTGCCAAGTGGCCCCACCATCATTACCTCTCTCATCAAATCCTGTGTTCCACTAAGAATTAAATCTAAAATAGCTCCCTCTCTTGTTGGTTCATGAACCAATTGCTCCATGAAGCAGAGTAGAGATGAGAGATGCTGAGAGGAGAGGAGGAATGCTAGGGAGAAAGGGAAGGGGGAAGGTAGAAAGAAGAGGGAAGATACTGGAAGAGGGAAAAATTTGACAGGAGATGTTAGGATAAGGGAAAACAGGGAACATGCTGAAGTAAAGAGAAACGGAAGAGAAGAGATGCCAGGAGTAGAGGTCATTAATATTTTCCTCTAGTCCCCTCAATGATTTTGAAAGTTATGTGGCCCTCATCATAAAGAGTTTGAGAAAACCAGTTCTAATATCCTAATTTGCTTAATATATATATATTTTACCACTATGCCTTCTTTTCACCAAAATAAACTCCAATAACTGGAAAAATGATGTAATTTTTTACACTGATTTTCTCCCATTTTTGTTCTTGTTACAATAAACACCATTAATTGCCAGGGAAAATTAAATAAAATAAAAACTGGAAACAAAGGTCTCTATAGATAGAACTGGAAAGTTTTCATCCATAGCTTAATTTTTGTTTAGCTGTATTGAAATACTGCTTTCATTCTATGAAAATTATTTTCAACTATTAAAATAGCTCATGCTTAATTTTGTACACACTGTACATAACACACTATACATCATATGAATGTTTTGTATTTAAGTTTGTAGTTAAATTGTGTTCATATTTTGAAGAAAACACATCAAAATGAATGAATACTGTATATACTTGCATATAAGACTTCAATTTTATGCCCCAAAATATGCTTGAAAAGCTCAGTTAGGCTAATCTATGGATCACAGCCAAAGTTTAGAGCAAAGTATGATTACTACACATTGAGGTCGATGTGGGCATGCCATGTATAGCTATTTGTATATTAGCAAAAATATAAACTATTCATTATGCTAATTATTTAAAACGATTGATTTTTAAGGCAATATTTATGCACTATGTTATGTTTTAAATCATTTTGTGAAATGTGAATTATTGTGCCTTGTTTGTTTATATTTGAGGAAACAAGTTCAACATCCTATTTGTGCATGTTAGGAAAAGAATAGAATAAAACATCACTTCAGTCAGTAAGATCAACAGACAGAACATGCCAGCTTTGTTTTCAAATGAAATTTACCTTACTACAATAGGCACTGAGATACATAGAAACATAGAAATGATGTCAGAAAAGGCTCAAACGGTCCATCCAGTAGTTATCCCCATTCTTATTTATTTTCCCAGACCATAACATTTAGTGTCCTAGTTGGTTGCTGTCTGAATCCGATTCCCCTTTTCTTATTTTCCCCCTGCCATTAAAGCAGAGAACAATACTGGAGCAGAGAGCAATATTGGAGTTGGTATCAACAGTATAAAAGCTTATTTGTTAAGAGTAATAACCGCCACACCAGCAAGATACCCCCATGCACTTTTCTCTTCATTTCTATCCTTTTAGTCTTTAGGGATCCACAGTGTTTATCCCATGCCCCTTTGAAATCTTTCACCTTTTTTTTTCTTCAAATCATGTTAACGCGATTTGGCATTCAGGGGGCAGAGCATATGTAAAGCGGGAAACAGTTATCGTGTGCCGCAAAGTTAGCGCGGCTCATAGCTACAACCCTTTCATTCGCGTTACATTGTGCACTAGAGGCCAGTAAAGGTTTATCACGGTCCATGACAATTCCAAACGGCTTATTTCAGTGTGAGAGAGAGAGAGAGAGAGAGAGAGAGAGAGAGAGAGAGAGAGAGAGAGAGAGAGAGAGAGAGAGAGAGAGAGAGAGAGAGAGAGAGAGAGAGAACGAGCCTTCTATAGATCCTACTCCATAGACAGGTATTTGTATCCCCATGGTAGGCCCACCTAGTAACTCGAGGTGGGGATTAGGTATGAGCGTAGGGGTTGGGGGCCACTTTCACATTCAACATGAGACGTACGAACAGAACAGTGGTCTCTTGTGAAGATTTGATGACCTTCGGAGTGAGGAAACTCACTCCAAGAAGAGATTTGGGCAAGATTCTCTCAACCTAGCTTTTTGTTGCCCAGGTAGAGTGTCCATCAAGCTAGGTTGAGAGAACATTGCCCAAATCTCTTCTTGGAGTGAGTTTCCTCACTCCGAAGGTCATCAAATCTTCACAAGAGACCACTGTTCTGTTCGTACGTCTCATGTTGAATGTGAAAGTGGCCCCCAACCCCTACGCTCATACCTAATCCCCACCTCGAGTTACTAGGTGGGCCTACCATGGGGATACAAATACCTGTCTAGGGAGTAGGATCTATAGCAAGGCTCGTTCTCTCTCTCTCTCTCTCTCTCTCTCTCTCCCCCCCCCCCCACCCCAAATGCCTGTCCGGGATCTAAAAAGAGGTGTGGGACAATCACCACACACGATGTTTCCCCACTGAACAAAAAAAGCATCATTTGCATGGGACACGCCCCTTAATGCATTACCAATGCAATATTGGTAAATGAGGCCCTATGGCATTAGGGTGATATTAAGAGGCAAAAATGCATACTTGACTTATCTCTGACAGTTTGTTGCAAGCAGACTGTAGGCTATCACATTATTAACCTTGAACTATATGCAGGTTTCACATTTTTCCGGTTTAGGAGGTTAAAAAAACGATAGCTTATACATGGATGATCTTATATGCAAGTATATACAGTAGTTTGTTTAAAGTCAAGAAGACCTAAAGAAAAAAGAAACTGATTACCCGGAGAATAGGACTTTTCCTACCAACCAAGAAAAATGTTTTCTTTTTCATGGTACTTGAGATGTTATTTTACCATATTTTTTGGTTTGATGCTGCTTATAAGGGAATCTACATTCCAGGAAGCCAGACCACCTTAACAGGCTCAATGGCAGAAAACCAAACAGTTTAATTCTTTCTCATATTTTTTCCTTACAGTTCTAATGTTATTAACCAGTTCAGTGGCAGTTCTTAACTTTGCATTTCAAATTATCTGTTTTACCTCATCATAAAGACTCACAATGAAAAAAAGCCTTATGTTGACTGCAGAAATGGAAGGCATAATAGCAGCCCTCGTTTTCTCACTGACTTTTAAGAGAAGAAGATTAGAAATGTGAATAAAGACAAAATTGCAGGTTTGGTCTTGTCAAAAATTGATTTATGCCAAAATAGAGCATGAGGTGTCAACTACAGCAAGATAAGTGACATGTGTTAACCACTCTCCCTCTTGCACAGAAGAATAAATGATATAATTACGTTTCTGTAACTGGATCATACATCTTATATTAATCTTTTTAAACAAACCTATCAGGTGAATGTTAAAAGGAGTTACACCTGTAAAAGTATCATATTATCAGCAAATTTCAAAAGTTATTTAGATGCATAAAGTGCACTTGCACGAGTAAATCCATTGGACAATTCAATGGCATATTTTGTAGAAATTTTCAAAAGCTCATTTACACAGATTAAGTGCATTTACACATGTAAAATCAATGTTTAAGTGTGTAAATGCTTTTCAAAATCAGGCCATGTGTGTACAACCTTTTTGCCCTCAAGAATAGAATTTAACATAAAATATGTTTAGCACCGGAGCCACACACAGGGCCGGATTTTAAAAGGGTTACACGCATAAGGTACGCGCGTAACCCTTTTAAAACCTCCCTGCGCGTGCCGAGCCTATTTTGCATAGGCTCGGCGGCACGCGCAAGCCCCAGGATGCGCGTAAGTCCCGGGGCTTCACAAGGAGGGCGGTGTCGGGTGGGCGGCACGAATTTCGGGGCGTTCCGGGGGCGTGTCAGGGCATGGTGCCAGCCCGGGGGCATAGTCAAGGTCTCCAGACCGGCGTAACTTTGCCAACAAAGGTAGGGGGAAGGGTTAGATAGGGCCGGGGGGCGGGTAGGTTGGGTAGGGGAAGGTGCGGGGGTTAGAAGGAAAGGGAGCTGAAGGTGCGGGGGTTAGAAGGAAAGTTCCCTCCGAGGCCGCTCCGAAATCACAGCGGCCTCGGAGGGAATGCGCGCAAGTTGCACAAATGTGCACCACCTTGCGCGCGCCGAAACGGATTTTATGCCGCGCGTATCTTATAAAATCCAGCGTACTTTTGTTTGCGCCTGGTGTGTGAAAAAAAGTACGCTCACACGTAGATTTAGAAAATCTACCCCACACTGTTTTCATGAGGAGTTTCTTCGATCAATTATTTAATAAACTGCTTCAAAGAGAAGTGGTAATAAAAGTATTTTAAATAATAGGCAGCAAATTTATTGAAATAATGTTTTATCCACTTTAATAATTAAGTCAACATAAAACAAAATGCTTCATATCACAAATAAGTATACTTCTAATTTTAAGAGGTTACTTAAGCTCAACTAGTGCACGTGTGTCTTCCATAGGACCTTATCAGCTTTAATGCATGTATGTCAGCAAATTTCAAAATATGTTCCCATGAGGCACATTACCAGTTTTGCAATTAGTCCACCAGTTTGTCCATGTAATAGCAAAGTCTTTCACCTCTCTAGTTCTTCACCCTACATTCTCCCCGGACCTCTCACCCTGTATTTATTTTAGCTGATATTATATTATATTATGGATTGTTAAGAACATAACAACAAAAGAAATTGCCATGCTGGGTCAGACCAAGGGTCCATCAAGCCCAGCATCCTGTTTCCAACAGAGGCCAAACCAGGCCAAAAGAACCTGGCAATTACCCAAACACCAAGAAGATCCCAAGCTACTGATGCAATTAATAGCAGTGGCTATTCCGATGGAGCGCACTGTTAACCCTCTATTGGATGCGCGTTTTCGACGTGCTAGCATTACCCCTTATTTAGTAAGGGGCCGAAAATGCGCGTCCAACCCACCGAACCTAATAGCGCCCGCAACATGCAAATGCATGTAAATGGCCCTATTAGGTATTCCCGCGTGATTCAGAAAACAAAATGTGCAGCCAAGCCGCAAATTTTCCTTTCAGAAATTAGCGCCTACCCAAAGGTAGGCGCTAATTTATTCGGGCAATATTAAGTCAGAGGTCCCGAAAGTTACCAAATTGAAGTCGGCCCGTGGCTCGCGGGTCGAAAACTGGACGCTCAATTTTGCCGGCGTCCGGTTTCCAAACCCGTGGCTGTCAGTGGGCTCGAGAACTGACGCCGGCAAAATTGAGCATCGGCTGTCAAACCCACTGACAGTCGCCACTCCGGTCCAAAAGGAGGTGCTAGGGACGCGCTAGTGCCCCTGTGCCTCCTTTTGCCTGTTTTTACCGCTGGGCATAATTTGCATAGTGAATTGCACGCACAGGAGAGTGGCCTGTGCGCGCACTGGGAGAGCTGGCGCTCGCCCGCTCTCCCGCGGACTATACTGTATCGGCCCGTAAGTAAACTTGATTATTAGCAGTTAATGGACTTCTCCTCCAAGAACTTATCCAAACCTTTTTTGAACCCAGCTACACTAAGGGCCTTATTTTCCAATATCGCATTGGTAACGCATTAGGGGGCGTTACCAATGCAAATGAGGCTTCTTTCGTGCAGTGGGGAAACATCGTGTGCAGCGATGTTTTCGCCATAACATTAGCGCCGCACGCGATGTTTTCCCACTGCACGAGAGAGAGAGAGAGAGAGAGAGAGAGAGAGAGAGAGAGAGAGAGAGAGAGAGAGAGAGAGAGAGAGAGAGAGAGAGAGAGAGAGCACCTTACTATAGTGCCTATGCCCTACATAGGTATTTTAACCCCTATAGGAGGGCCACCTACTAACTCGGGGTGGGGATTAGGTATGAGCGTCGGGGGTTGGGGGCCACTTTCGCATTCCACATGAGACCTACGGACAGAACAGTGGTCTCTAGTGCAGATTTGCTGGCTGTCGGAGTGAGGACGCTCACTCCAAGAAGTGGTTTGGGCAACGTTCTCTCTACCTAGCTTGATGGACACTCTACCTGGGCAACAACATGCTAGGTGGAGAGAATGTTGGCCAAATCTCCGCTTGGAGTGAGCGTTCTCACTCCGACGGCCAGCAAATCTGCACTAGGGACCACTGTTCAGTCCGTAGGTCCCATGTGGAATGCGAAAGTGGCCCCCAACCCCCGACGCTCATACCTAATCCCCACCCCGAGTTAGTAGGTGGCCCTCCTATAGGGGTTAAAATACCTATGTAGGGCATAGGCACTATAGTAAGTCTGTCTCTCTCTCTCTCTCTCTCTCTCTCTCTCTCTCTCTCTCTCTCTCTCTCTCTCTCTCCAGGAGCCTGAAACAGGCTGTCTGGGACTATAGTGGATGGCGGTAATCCTTTTCAGCCCTGTAACGCAGTCCATAACGCGAGGTTGGAGTTGTAGTTATTAGCCGCGATAGCAGCCGCGCTAACACTGCGGCTGTTTCGCCGCACACGATACACAGGTTCCCGCTTTACATATGCTCCGCCCCGACTCCGCCCCTGAATACCGCCCCAACTCCGCTCCCTGAATACCAAATGACTAATTTGCATTCGCAAATCGCGTTAACAGCTGTTAACGTGATTTGCGAATTTATCGCACGCGGTAAAGTGCTTGGAAAATGAGGCCCTAACTGGACTAATCACATTTTCTGGCAACAAATTCCAGAGCTTAATTATGCGTTGAGTAAAAATAATTTTCTCTGATTAGTCTTAAATGTGCTTCTTGCTAACTTCATGGAATGCCCCCTAGTTCTTCTATTATCCAAAAGTGTAAATAACTGATTCACATCTACTTGTTCAAGACTTCTCATGATCTTAAAGACCTCTATCATATCCCCCCTCAGCCGTCTCTTCTCTAAGCTGAACAGGCCTAACCTCTTCAGCCTTTCCTCATAGGGGAGCTGTTCCATCCCCTTTATCATTTTGGTTGCCTGTCTCTGTACCTTCTCCATTGCAACTATATCTTTTTTGAGATGCGGCGACCAGAATTGTACACAATATTCAAGGTGCGGTCTCACCATGGAGCGATAGAGAGGCATTATGATATTTTCCGTTTTATTAACCATTCCCTTCCTAATAATTCCTAACATTCTTTTTGCATTTTTGACTGCTGTAGCCACTAAGCCAACGATTTTAACGTATTATCCACTATGATGCCTAGATATTTTTCCTGGGTGGTCGTTCCTAATAGGGAACCTAACAACGTGTAACTACAGCAAGGGTTATTTTTCCCTATATGCATCACCTTGCACTTGTCCACATTAAATTTCATCTGCCATTTGGATGCCCAATCATACAGTCTTGCAAGGTCCTCCTGTAATGTATCATAATCTGCTTGTGATTTAACTACTCTGAATAATTTTGTTATTATTTTGTTCCTCACAATCTTTTATATTTTAGTAATAAGTTTTACAAATAAAGTATATAAAACATTATTCTATCAACCCTGATAGACTTGCTGACTTGTTCAGCTATGAAGTTCAGCTTTTAAATTTGCATTCAATTTTTTGACAATTTTAGCTCAATAATATACAGAATCACCATTAAGAGGAATTCAATTAGTTTCACTGAGGAGGTTATAAGTAAAAATCATGAGGTTATGTGGTTTGAAGAATAGTAAGGTTTGCTTTGGTTGTATGTGGGTTTTGGTGTTTGCTTTTTGCTTGCTTTCTGGCTTTTTGGTGTTTGGGATTTTAATTTTGTAAGCTTGTGTTGGGTGATACAAACGAGACATTGTTGAGGGATGTGGATGTGGTTGAAGTAATGTATGAACTTTGCTGAAACAACCACTTTTTGAAACAATGAAGTTTGGGGTTCACAATGGAGTCTTGAGAAGTTTCAGGAGATCTTCATGGACACAATATTCTGGTAGAGGCGCTCCTTGTTTAAGGCTATGTATAAAGATTAAACTGCTATTTGGAAGGTGAGTGCATTTCTGTAGCGCATTCTATATATGTGTCTATTTTGTTTTTAGTTATTATTGGGTTAGGATTTATTTGAAGTGTATATTGTATGTGTTGTATATTTATACATGTGTTTTATATATAGTTTTTTTGTTTGTATAACATTGCATTTTTTAGGTTATATTTTTGTCCTTTATATCTTTGTCTACTTTGTGTGATATACTGATGTATTTTTGTTATATAAATTAAAATAGATTGATTTTGTATTTATATGTTTCTTATATGGCTTAAGTTGTTGAAAAATGATTTTACTGTTTACACTTACTTTTTATGTTTCTTTACTTGTAATCTGGTGCGTTGTGTTAGTTTAGTTGTTTTTTATTTCCTAATTGCAGAAGTTGTACAATTCAGAGCTGCTGAACTAGCAGCTGGTTTAAAACCAGTAACTAACCTCTGCTTCAGTAGTAGCAGAAGATAATATGATATTGGAAAGCTTTTTTGGCTAACTTTAGTTCAGCTATCAATCAATCAAATATACTATGACATTTTATAATTTCCTAAGCAAAAGTAATAATCATGCTTACATCGTTATGAGATCTGGCAAGCAAACACTTCAAAGACAATAGTATAATTATTTAAATGACATGCAGAAAGACAATTCTTTAAGACTTTTGTATTTCACAAATAATTCTTCAGTAAAAAATAAATAAATAATCCCCTCACCTCTAAAAAATAGAACTATTGTATACCAGCTGCAGATTATAATGGAGTTATTTTTTACTTACTCCAACATTCAGAGGAAGTGCGTGGGCCACAGAGGTTTACATAGGCACTGGACCCAATCCTACACCTCATCCTGCCTCAGAAGAGGGGAGGGAAGGAGGAATTTGGTTGACTTGAGGTTCTGTACACTTGACTACAGTATGGTCTACTGTATTGCCTGTTGTTTCAGGATAAATCATGATTGAGCACTAGACCAACAGGGATTCATCAGGGGTAAAAAAAAAAAAAAAAAAAGGGAGCAGGTACAGTGCCTCCCTCCTCCTTTTATTTCTTCCTCAGGTTTTACCAGTTTCTTCCCTACATGGCTTTTCTGCTCATTTTTTTGTATGACATGCTATTTTTCTTACCTGGAGGGGATATCTGGGCATGCTGGGGGAATGGCAAAATGTAGACCACACTGGGCAAGGTGCAGAGTCAGATAGGTACTCAGTGGTTTAGCAGAAGATTGAAGCAGGCAGCTCGGTGCAGAGTGCAGTTGCAGAGGTCATTGAAAACTAATAAAACCACTAAGAAGAATAGTATAAACAAGCAGGCATTGGTGGAAAATGCAGAACAAAGTTCTATGTGTGTGTGGGAGGGGGGGGGAGGGAGTAGTGATATGAGGAGGAAACATGGCCTCTGTCGCTGATTAGAAGTAATGAGATTACAAGTGGTGTGGGAGCATTGCAGGAATGGATGCAGAGCTCAAATGTTGGATAGGGAGTTTCAAACATGGTTGAGTTTGGAGGAGATGTCTGTGGAAGTGAAGTAACCAGGGGCCAAACCATGGTAGTTTTAGGAAGGGGATCTAGTGAAAGAGAGATGCAGGGGGGAAGGGAGGAAGGCAAGGGGGAGGTTGGTAAGTGTAATGTGGGGAGGGAGTGGGGAAATGTGGGGTCATGGATCAAGATGGAGAGGCTTGTCATTTTCCTGTTTCAGGTACTCCAAGGTGGAGAATGCTAATTCTGCAGTTGAAGCTCCAGGGCCCTCACGCCAAGAGATTTAGAGGGAGAGGCTTATGAAGAGGATGTCAGTGGAGGTAGGCATCCAGATGGATGGAACAACTGTGTGGTGGATGTCCTGCCTCTGTAGCAATGGCAGGGGCTCAAAAAGGTGAGCTAGTAGGACAGCTTGGTGGGAAGAGGCAGAGTTCAAGGTCTTGGGTATATGGGAGCAATGGAAGAAATAGTAGAAACAGGAAGCACCAGGATGAGCCATCAAGCATGTTCTCTTCTTCGATGGAGACTTCTTGTGGCTCATCTGACACTGGTGAGAGCATTCACTCACTGCGGGGAATGAGATTGTGGGACTCAAGTGTGATTCGGGGTCCCCAGCCCGAATTGTAGGAAGAGGTTCCTAAGGCATTGTGATAGAAAGTCAAGAAGAGAACAAACTTTGATATATTTTACCTTTTAGAATGGTAGTGAGGTGGAATGAAGGATAAAAGGAGAAGAAAGAAGAAGAAAAGAGTGAGGGAGGGGGTCCAGAAGGTGCCTAAGAATAGTTTTAATTGGATTAGGTGTTTTTTTTCCTAGGTTAATGAAAGTTAGAGGATCACTAAGATTCATCCTAGTAGGGGCCTTTGCTAGCTTTAGGGATGCCATATTGGGAGCCACAGAGATTATGAAAGCACTTGACTGAACTATGACAAATGGTTCATGGACAAACTGGAGGTGAACCATAACATGATATAGGTCATGCAGGATATTAACTTGTGATTAACACAAATGACTTACAAGGCTCAATGGATCAGAAGAGGGGCCTCCAGAGTGGCAGGGAACAGACAGGTGAAGGACAGCCCTTTTGGGTAGCTGCAGCAAAGGGGGGGGGGGGGGATCAAAGCCAAGTAAATCACCCAAACAGGTTAAGCCAGAAGCAAGCATGCAGGATCTTTTTTGGTGATACAATAGATGCATATGTTTGTCTCTGAATTGTAAATTCTAGCATAATTATTCAGTCTGCGCTGGTGGATGCCTAGCATCTAACAGGCTAATTTTAAAATGAGTTCATGTGTGCCCATACACGTGTGTCTGTTATGACTGCAGCTGCCCGTGGGTTTCCCCGCGAGCAGACTCACCTCCTACATGCTATCTTCACCCAACGCGGCAGGACGCCGCTGTCGGGTCTCCCCACGCAGCTGGAGCCGCGCTCTGTTTCTCTCCCTTGCGGCCCGGAGGCTGCCCCAGATCTGCTCCTGCTCCGCGGTTGGAGTTGCAGCCTTTCAGCGTCTCCCACGGGGCTGGGACCGCCCCCGACATTGTCTCCATCTTCGCGGCGTTAGGCCGCAAGCCCCGGTGCCATCCGGCGGCTGGAACCGCCCCCGGGGCTCCCCGCAGCGGCTGGAGCCACTGCCGACGTCAGGGCCTGCTCCTCAGGCCCTGCCTGTGTCTGCACGCTGTGCGTCGGTGCAGGCCGCTGTCCACAGTCCTGCACAGCTTCCTGCTGCTTCTTAGGCGCTGGCACACGACTCTCTACAGAATTTAAAGGGCCAGGCACAGGAAGTGTGCTGGCCCCACCTTGCCATGGGACTTCCTGTATTAGCCCTATAAAGGGCTGCTCCGTCAGTCTGTTCTTTGCCTTGCATCGTGGAGACTTCTCTCTGGAGGCTCCTGCCTGCAGGAGCCTTTGTAAGGTCTTCTAGTCTTCGTGGAGCTCCTCATCTCGTCCGTTTGTATCATGTCAAGTCTTCATGCCTGAGGTCCTCATCCAGGTGTCCTGATCTGCATGTCCTGGTGTCTCGTCCTGATCCGCAGTTTCCTGATGTTCCAAGTTCCGGGATGTCCTGTTCCCCTGTCTCATTTTCACTCTCGAGCCTTCTGGTCCGGTAGGCCGGGTGTCCCTCGGATGATGTGTGCCTGAGTGGACTAGCCTGCAGGTGCACGTCTGTCCTGTGCTCCTGAGCCGTCATGTCCCGCCAGCTATTGTGGAGCTCCGGGCGACTTATGGCTCCGTCGTCGTAGTTCCGCAGTGACTGGACTCTTTCCTGCATCTGTCCCGTTCTTCTCGTGGTCCGTGACCAGCCTCTTGGGGCTGTGTAGGGTGCGTAGTGGACAGGGAGGTCTGCGGTCAGCCCATTGGGTGCGCCCTTGAAGGTGGACTGAGTAGGGCGCCCTGAGAGACAATGCAAATGTCCTCCCAGCCATAGTCAAGTTCCAAGTGTCTCATCTGCGATGCCGTCTGCATCAATCCCAAGTGTCTCGTCTGCGATGCCAACTGCATCGATCCCAAGTCTCGTCGTCAGTGATGCTGTGCACCAACTCAAGTTCCTGTGCTCCTGAGCTTCATGTTCTATCTTCGTCTGTGGTGCCGTTACAGCGACCCAAGTCTCCTATGTCTTCATGTCAAGGCCGTCTGCCCTCAACCTCAGGCCGGGCCTGCTGCTCCATGCTGCTCGCAGCAGGTCCGAAAGGGCTCGGAATGGTCGGAGGACCATTCAACTTCCAACATCCTCGGATGTTGGCCTTGGGAGCTTGCCGGTCTGGCAGAGGGTATGACCGTCAGCCATGCGGCGCCACCATCAACCCTTGGCTCGGTCCTGAAGTCTGGGTCGGGCTGAGGCCCATGGGCACACTAAAACACCCCGTTCTCAACAGTGTCGGCACATGAGTGGAGATTTCATTTCATTTTCATTTAATAAAATGTATTAATCACTTCACACTAATGACTGAAGCAATATATAATAAAACATAAGAACATGCCATACTGGGTCAGACCTAGCGCCATCAAGCCCAGCATCCTGTTTCCAACAGTGGCCAATCCAGGCTATAAGAACCTGGCAAGTGCCCAAAAACTAAGTCTATTCCATGTTACCGTTGCTAGTAATAGCAGTGGCTATTTTCTAAGTCAACTCAATTAATAGCAGGTAATGGACTTCTCCTCCAAGAACTTATCCAATCCTTTTTTAAACACAGCTACACTAACACACTAACCACATCCTCTGGCAACACATTCCAGAGTTTAATTGTGCGTTGAGTAAAAAAGAACTTTCTCCTATTAGTTTTAAATGTGCCACATGCTAACTTCATGGAGTGCCCCCTAGTCTTTCTATTATCTGAAAGAGTAAATAACCGATTCACATCTACCTGTTCTAGACCTCTCATGATTTTAAACACATCTACCAGCCGTCTCTTCTCCGAGCTGAAAAGTCCTAACCTTTTTAGTCTTTCCTCATAGGGGAGTTGTTCCATTCCCCTTATCATTTTGGTCGCCCTTCTCTGTACTTTCTCCATCGCAACTATATCTTTTTTGAGATGCGGCGACCAGAATTGCACACAGTATTGAAGGTGCGGTCTCACCATGGAGCAATACAGAGGCATTATAACATTTTATGTTTTATTCATCATTCTCTTTCTAATAATTCCCAATATTCTGTTTGCTTTTTTGACTGCCGCAGCACACTGAACCGATAATTTCAATGTGTTATTCACTATGATGCCTAGATCTCTTTCTTGGCTGGTAGCACCTAATATGGAACCTAACATTGAGTAACTATAGCATTGGTTATTTTTCCCTATATGCATCACCTTGCACTTATCCACATTAAATTTCATCTGCCATTTTGATGTCCAATTTTCCAGTCTCACAAGGTCTTCCTGCAATTTATCACAAGGTGCTTGTGATTCAACTACTCTGAACAATTTTGTATCATCTGCAAATTTGATTACCTCACTTGTCGTATTTCTTTCCAGATCATTTATAAATATATTGATAAGTAAGGGTCCCAATACAGATTCCTGAGGCACTCCACTGCCCACTCCCTTCCAGAGAAAATTGTCCATTTAATCCTACTCTCTGCTTCCTGTCTTTTAGCCAGTTTTTAATGCACGAAAGGACATCGCCACCTATCCCATGACTTTTTACTTTTCCTAGTAGCCTCTCCTGAGGAACTTTGTCAAATGCCTTTTGAAAATCCAAGTACACTACATCTACCGGTTCACCTTTATCCACATGTTTATTAAATCCTTCAAAAAAGTGAAGCAGATTTGTGAGGCAAGACTTGCCTTGGGAAAAGCCATGCTGACTTTGTTCCATTAAACCATGTCTTTCTATATGTTCTTTGATTCTGATATTTAGAACACTTTCCACTATTTTTCCTGGCACTGAAGTCAGTAGTTTCCCGGATCGCCCCTGGAGCCCTTTTGTCAAAGCTATTAACTGGCTGTCTGCTGTCAATGGGTATCAGAGTCAGTGCAGGAATTTGTCCTGCTCTACTTATGGTTAAATGTTAAGGCTAAGGCTTTTCATGTGCCAGTGATGGAAAATGAGATAGAAGATTCTCTTTCTCATTCAAAATGGTCCATATTCAGATGGCTAGCACTTGGAGCAGATTTGATCATAGAAGCTTTTCCCAACTTCCTCTGTCAATTTGGCATTCAGAAGCATGGCATTTGTTATGTGCATCAGTAGCATCAACAACCTGGGTTGCTTATGTTCATTGGTGGAATCAGGTGGCTTCTTTCTTAAATGAATTTAAATGCCTTCGATTTATTTCTTGTCAAACAGGCTTCAATTTTATCATCTCTAGACTACTGCAGTTCCCTCTATCTAAGATTACCTCAATCTACATTGCAAGCTTTATAGAACATCAAGAACACTGCAGCCTGTTTGTTCTCTGGAACTCCTTTTCATGCACGCACCTCTCTGACTCTAGCAGACCATCACTGGTTGCCCATATGCTGGTGCATTACATTTATCATCCTGACATTAGTATTTAAATTTAGTAAAGGCCTTGCACCTAGTGGTTTTCCCAAACCTGTCATCTACTTCCTACCCCAATTCTTTACAATAAACATTAAAAGGTCTGCTGGTTGTCCCTGATTTCAGTGTTATGACTGTATGTTTAGTGTTGCAGGCTATCAACTATGGAATAAACTCCCAGATGTCCTTCAGGCAGAAAATGACCTTTTGCACTTCATCTGTTTTCTTCTGCATTACCAGTCTAATCTACCCTTTTGATCACTTCCATGCTTGGCCACTGTGAAAAATGTATTTGAGAATAAGCCACCATACCTTGTATGTATTTTTCTATTCTGTCTGTTTAAATATTGCATCTCAATAATGTTTTGAATTGTGTTTCTTTTAATACTGTGTATGTTTTTAGTAACCTGTTGAGCTCAGTGGATTGGTGGGCTATACATTTTATAAATAAATAAATAAATGGGAAGGAGCCCAATGATCATCGTTTCTGAGGCATGGTACATTATGCGAGAAAGGGGGCTCAAGGCTGGCAGTGGTAGTGAGTATTACAGTTTTTCTTTCTTTATCAAAGCCAATGGATGAGGTAACCTAGGCACGGAGAGTTTGGTAAAGTGAATGTTTATGTTAGATAAGTGGGTGCAATCCTGGATCAATGTAAACCAGTCACACCCCAGTTGTTATTAGAAATATTGGAAGAGTTACCAGAGGTATATGCAGGGGAATATGAGGTTTCTTTGTTCTCAGTGGCACTTTTGAAGGAGTCAATGGTGCAGTTTTCAATAGGGATGTGAATCGGGCTTCGGACGATTGAAAATATCGTCAATATTTTCAAAATAGTCAGAAATCGGGGGCTCCCCTGAAATGATAGGAAAACACCACAATATTGATCGTGGGGGTTCTCTTATCGTTTTGGGGGAGGGCGGGAAAAACGGCACACAAAAATAACCCCTAAACCCACCCGACCCTTTAAAACTAATCCCTTTGCTTCCCCCACCCTCCCGACCCCCAAAAAACATTTTACAGGTACCTGGTGTTCCAGTGGGGGTCCCGGGAGCGATCTCCCGCTCCCGGGCCGTTGGCTGCCACTAATCAAAATGGCGCCGATGGCCCTTTGCCCTTACCATGTGACAGGGTATCTGTGCCATTGGCCGGCCCCTGTCACATGGTAGGAGCACTGGAAGGCCCATGCCATTTTTAAAGATGGTGCTGGCCATCCAGTGCTCCCTCCATGTGACAGGAGCCGGCCAATGGCACAGATACCCTGTCACATGGTAAGGGCAAAGAGCCATTGGCGCCATTTTGATTAGTGGCAGCCGACGGCCCGGGAGTGGGAGATCGCTCCCGGGACCCCCACTGGAACACCAGGTACCTGTAAAATGTTTTTTGGGGGTCGGGAGGGTGGGGGAAGCAAAGGGATTAGTTTTAAAGGGTCGGGGTGGGTTTAGGGGTTATTTTTGTGTGCCGTTTTTCCCGCCCTCCCCCAAAACGATAAGAGAACCCCCACGATCAATATCGTGGTGTTTTCCTATCATTTCAGGGGAGCCCCCGATTTCTGACGATTTTGAAAATATCGACGATCACATGATAAGGGCAAAGGCCATCGGCGCCATTTTGATTAGTGGCAGCCAATGGCCTGAGAGTGGGAGATCGCTTCCGGGAACCCCAGTGGACCACCAGGTACCTGTAAAACCCCCACTGGACCACCAGGTACCTGTAAAACCGCGATCGGGCCCGATGAAAAAAAACAGACGTGAATCGGAATCGGAATCCGAACCGATTCCGGTTCCGATTCACAGCTCTAGTTTTCAATGAATCCAGGATTGTCAGGATTATTGAGCAACAATGACATGCTATCAAATGAGGTTGTGCAGTTTATTATTCATTGATCTAAAGTGGACCACAAAGTATTAATTTGACATAGGTGCGCGTGTTGGCATTTTGTCCAGTCAGAAATGCTTGGGCATTCTTAGATATACAGCCCAGAAATGGTGTCCAGTTTTTGGTAGATATAAGTGGAGCTCCATTGCTTAAATAGCAGCTTAGGGCTAGCCTCTTGAGAATGATATTAAGATTGGGGAAGATACTCCCCTTCCCCGGTGATTCTGTGATTCACCTTTTTCATATTGGAGCAGTTACAAGCAGGACAATGGTGGGGTTTCCGGATTAGCAATTTGGAGGACTGGTCAGTAGTATTCCATGACTTACGTAGGCTACATCCAGTCAGATAATTACCATTGATAATGTCAGATTGTTAAATTTGGTTAACTTTTTCCTACGTAATGCACATGTGTTTTCCAGGACAGAGGTATGCCTGGGTCATGGGCCATTTATTTATGCATTTGGCATGTGAGAGGGCTTACTTGAAGGCTTAAGGACATGATCTGTGGATGGCCTCCAAGGGAGCTTCAATCCGCTGGTTTGGGAAAAGAGGGATGAGATGAGATTGGCTCCTCCCATTGCTATGTTGGATGTTACATAAATTTCTTGTCTGGAAGTATTAATTATAAATTTGGGTGAGATGATTTCTGGTTCTGGTCTTGCTGGTAGCTGATTTTGGCTGACTTCATTTTACAGACTCGACCTGCCCATGACCCTCCCATGCCCTGCTGGACCCTGCCCACTCCCCGCCCCTTTTTTGATATTTGTGATTTGAGCACATAGTGGGAAATACATGCGTACCCACGCAGGCTTTAAAAAACAGGTGACACCAGCCAGGCCAAGTCACATGCATATCTCCCGGCTTTGGCACATGAAGGGGTTTTAAAATCTACTAGATTCTGTTTTGAAAACAATAATGACATTCATTGACATTGACATTTAATGTTATTATTTTTAATGTTGCCAAACATGTTGTTATGTCAGTCAATTATGATTCCAAAATTTTAAATGCATACCCAGAGGTTGTGGAGTTGTAGTCTTTGGAAGTTGGATATGGGATCAAAGGGGTGAGCATCTCTCATGACTGGAATTTGAATGATCATACTGGCTTGTAGACATGTGCATTCATTTGAGAAAAAAAAAAAAAGGAAATGTCAATGAATGTCTTTATGCCCCGCACAGATTTTAAAACCTGCAAGGGTACGTGCGTATCCCCCGCTACATGCACAAATATCAAAAAAGGGGCAGGGCATGGGAGGGTCATGGATGAGCTGAGTCTGTAAAATGAAGTCAGTGCATAAGTATTTATGTGCACAAGCGTGCGCCGTGGTCCCCAACTGTGTAACTTTACTACTGCTATTGACAGCATGTAAGTCATGTAACAAAAAAATACTAGGCTAGTCAGTGGGTTTTAAGGGTCAGGGCTAATAGGGTAGAAGGGAGGCAACATAGTTAGGGCATTTAGGAAGTCCTCTTCTTTACTGGGGTGAACTGGGAATGAACTGGAGAAACAGGTAATTGCATCGGCGCGCATATCTACTAAGATTCCCCTCACTTATGTTCTCGAGTTGGCATTTGTGCACACATGCGTGTGTCAATATAAAATATAAAATAAAATCATGCGCATATGTGCGTGCATATAGCCAATTTTATAACAAGCGTAAGTTATAAAATTGCCACATCCATAACCCTTCTGTGGGGGTCCTATTAATGAAAGGGGCATGAGAGATGCCCACTTGCCACCTGCTTGGACATCCCTTGACAAATGACATTGGCTGGCTCTGAGACTGGCGCCATAGTGATCTCAAAATGATGTGTGTCTCAGGGCCAGCTGGCACCATTTTGCTATACAGCCGTAGAAACATAACACCATACAACAAATGGCAATAGTCATTATGTCAGGGCCAGCTGGCACAACTGTAATGCAAAGTCCGAGGGGCAGGATGCATGTGGACATCTCTCTGGCCCTTTTCATATACAGAACCTCCATGGAATTGATAAGGAGTAGCCAGGATATTCTTCAGCCTCAGCATCTTTTTCAGGTGGAGGAAGGGGGTTCAGAGGGGCATGGAGAGACTCCCATTTTGCTTCTTTGGGGTGGGATTAAAATCTTTATTCTGGTTTGGCAAGTCCAAACCAAAATAAACATTAAAAGGTGCATTTTTAAAGTCCATCATGTGCAAGTACCGGGAGATACGTGCATGGCCGGGCCATGTGCACACCGAGCACATTTTCGAAACAGCCCTCCCGCACACAATCTCCCGGTACGCAAGGAAGTTCCAGGGTCTATCAATGGGGTAGGCCGGGAGCAGGGTCTGGGCGAGGCAGGGGCAGGGCAGGGGCCGGCCGGGACAGCAGCCATTAGCCCCTGTCCTGGGGAGGCACACGCCAGCAGCCAGCCAGCACATGGAACTTTCTTTACCTCCAAAGAGGAAGTAACTTTTAAAACAAAAAATATTTGAATAGTTGGGGGAGTTAGGGGTCGGGAAGGAGAAAGGAAAAGGGAGGACGAGTAGGTAAGGGGACAGAGAAGTTCCTTCCCATTCCGCTCCTAAATTGGAGCGGACTGAGAGGGAACTGGGAATGACCCGATTACATCGCCGTGTGTTGTTTTTTTTTTTTAGAAAATCCCCCTTGCGCGCAAGTTGCGACCTGCCCGCACATTGACGTGCTGATGTAAAATCAGGCGCGCATGTGTGCGTGGTGTTGTATTTTATAACATAGGCGCATCACCACGTGCATGTTATAAAATTGGTACATTTTTTAAAATCTACCTCTAAGTGAACTGAAATCTGAAATTTCCCCCAAAAGCAAAACAAAAAAAAGAAATTTTGAAGGCTTATACCATTCTAATGGAGTTCATTTACCTGACGTGAGTTGGACTTGTTTAATGATGTGTTGCAGGAAGATTTGGAATGCATATTTTAATATGAGAACAAGGGTTTGGCTTTATTGTTGTGAGGGGTATTGTTAATCTATTGTTCAATATCTGTGAAAGGTGACCCAAACCAGAGCCTGTACTGGTTAAGTTGTTGATGGATTCATCTGGTCATTGGATGTTCTACAGGAATTCAAATCTTGGTGTGTTTGGGGGGAGGGGAGAGGGGGAAATCCACCAGGAAGTGGGTGTGCTAAGGACTGGGCACATTCGCAAGTGGTTGCCTGCTGGAACAAGTCCCCCAGGTAATTGCTGGGGAGTGTAGGCATTGCCAAGGAGTAACACTTTGTTGTTGTTTGTCTCGGGGAATACTACTAAACATCAATAAATCTGCCACCTGCCTCATCATTTTTGTACGTCAATAAAATGTGTGCTGATCCTTTTTTAAGAGTGATGAAGTTAGGATCTGTGAGGTGAGACAAGTGTCTTCCTGATGTACATGTTAATGCATAGTCTTTTATGTATTTACTTATAAGAGTGAATAACTGTCTCATATGTGTTTGCAGAAAGAAAAAAGGAGCACTGCTTTCTTTTTTTCAATAAACAGATAAGGCAGGAGCCTTTACATCAAATAATAAGAAACATAAGAAATACCATTCTAGTTCAAACCATCAGTCCTATCATCCTGTCTCTGACAGTGGCAATCCAGCCACCAGTACTTGGTAGGATCCCAAAGAATAGTTCCTCTCCTTTTTATTCAAAGCCAGGAATAAGGAGTGACTTTTCCAATGCGATATGCCTAATAGTGGTTTGTGTACTTTTCCTCCAGGAATTTCATTAGTCCTTTTGTAAACCCAGTTATGACAACTACTTCCACTATATCCTATGGCAACACATTCCACAGTTTAGTTTTGTGCTGAGTGAAAAAATAGTTTTCTCCAATTTGTTTTAATTGTACTACCCATTAGCTTACTATTGGAAAGGATAACTTACCATTCCTGTTTTACCATACTCATGATTTTATAGACCTCTATCATATCTCCTCTCAATCATATTTTGCCAGTTTGAAAAGCCCTAACCTATTCAGCCCTTCCTCATAGGGGAGCCATTCCATCCCCCTATTCATTCTGATTGCGCTTCTCTGTACCTATTCTTGCCTATAAACTAAAACAAGAATAACATTTTTCATGTGTTCCAAATCGTCTATTTTTAAATGAATCATCACAAATGTCAAACAAATTTCAAATTATGGAAAATTAAATTTATTTAATTAATCGTTCGAGGGAGGAGAAGGTTGAACTGGAAAATGTCAACAAATTAAAGCTGTTTCACTTACAATTTATATTTTCATGTCATAATTCCTAACATAGAAAAGTATGTTCTACAAAATCTCTTTGCTTACACAGTTTGAAAACATTTAGCCAACTACTTTCCAGCAACAACAGAAAAATAGTCACTGTGCCTACTCTCTTTCAGATCATTTTTATTATTAAATGGAATTGAGAAATTATTTGATGGCTAGAATTAGCCGTGATATTTTAGAATCACAGTCACAGAGGTATGAAGCCATAAGGCCCAAGCAATTGCCTGTATATTGTTTAGCTGAACTATGGAGCTCAAGACTTTTAAAAGCCTGTCCCAATACAGGCAAAAAACAGTCAAGAAAAACATCTAACACAGATCCATTTGTGGTAAGGCACTTCAAGGGATGTATTATTTCCTACAATTACACCTCCAAGGTGGTTGAAATCACTCAGCCTTTGGCGTCATGCCTCAGAACACACTTCAGGCTTAGCTGCAAGACATCAATATATACACCAGTGTACCTTAAAGCTATAACACTTGACTAAAAGTATTGTTAGATCAATAAGAATGCATGATTATTGCAGTATTCTGCAATATTACCCTCTGGTAGTCATGCTTACATCTCACAAATTATAATGTGCCCACTAAAAAGAGTATTTAAAGCAGCAGCACCTGAAAACTTTCTTTTTTTTTTTATATAATTTGTGTGGCAATTACAAGGAAAATCAACTAGATCCACCTTTTACAATTGAAGAATTCTATTTCAACATTTTTGAAAGCTCCTCTTACTCCCATTGCTATAAATCAGAGTAAATTAGAATGACTTTGCATTGATTATCTGGCATCACAATGATACATGTAAAAAATAAACATAGTACAAACAGCTAAAGAGTGGATTCATGAAGGAGATATTTAAAGCATATGCCTTTTAGAGGTTAAATATTTTTTTAAATTTCTAAATAGCATGAAAATATAAGAAATACAATACTTCTGATAAAGTAAATAAATTTACTGAATACGGACAGTAATCTCTACATCTAACCTAATAATTGTCACATATTCTGCTTATGGTGGGTTTTCTTTAAAATATTTAATTAAATTAATTAGTTACTCAAAAATGCTTTGAGAGAGAGTGCCTTTCTAATATCGTTGTACCCTAGTAAAGCAGGTCTCTGCACTTACTGTTTGTGTAACATTGATCATCATCAATTGATCATATTACTGAATTTCATTTTCAGAAGAGTGTTTAAGGTTTACCAAAATAAAGTCCTTTATCATACTTTTTGGTTAATTCTTCTTTCAAGTTTACTATATTTTATAGTTGAGCAAAGGTTTTTATGTAATACTTACTGAGTCCAGAAAAATGAGACTGTGTCTATATCATTCTATATAGTTTTGATATTGTTCTCCTGTTATTTATATTGATAGTTTCTGATAATTATCCTGCTATTTATATATTATTTTGTTACTCTGTGTGCTCTCTTTCGGCCTCCTCTTTTCTCCTGTCCCACCCCCCGGCCCCTGTTTTATGTATTTTCCACCTTTGGTTCGATTGTGAACCGGTATGATGTACCCACTAATGCCGGTATAAAAAAGTTTTAAATATATAAATAATTAGATCATTCTCTCTCTTTCTACATATATATAAAAAGAAAGAGAGACAGAGAGAAAGGGACTGTATATAATACCCCAAATTTCAACTAGGAAATCTATTGGCTTTGAGCAAGGTTTATTTAATAGTAAAGATCTTTCAAGAGTAGATTTTCCAATGCATGTAGAAATGTCTGTCCTGATAAAATATATTTAACTCCTAGGTATAAATGGACATGAAAAATTTCATAGACTGAATAAATAGCTTTATGGGTATGATCATGTGATTCTTTCACATGATCATACCCATTCTTTCACATGATCAAGACCATTTCCCATCTGACAGCCCAGAAGCCCCTCTCAGTGTGATTATTACTAGGGATGTGAATCGTTTTAGGACGATTAAAATTATCGTCCGATAATTTTAATATCGTCTTAAACTGTTATGGAACACAATACAATAGAGATTCTAACGATTTATCGTTATAAATCGTTAGAATCGTGAGCCGGCACACTAAAACCCCCTAAAACCCACCCCCGACCCTTTAAATTAAATCCCCCACCCTCCCGAACCCCCCCCCAAATCACTTAAATAACCTGCGGGTCCAGCGGCGGTCCGGAACGGCAGCGGTCCGGAACGGGCTCCTGCTACTGAATCTTGTTGTCTTCAGCCGGCGCCATTTTCCAAAATGGCGCCGAAAAATGGCGGCGGCCATAGACGAACACGATTGGACGGCAGGAGGTCCTTCCGGACCCCCGCTGGACTTTTGGCAAGTCTTGTGGGGGTCAGGAGGCCCCCCCCAAGCTGGCCAAAAGTTCCTGGAGGTCCAGCGGGGGTCAGGGAGCGATTTCCCGCCGCGAATCGTTTTCGTACGGAAAATGGCGCCGGCAGGAGATCGACTGCAGGAGGTCGTTCAGCGAGGGTTCCGGCGCCTCGCTGAACGACCTCCTGCAGTCGATCTCCTGCCGGCGCCATTTTCCGTACGAAAACGATTCGCGGCGGGAAATCGCTCCCTGACCCCCGCTGGACCTCCAGGAACTTTTGGCCAGCTTGGGGGGGGCCTCCTGACCCCCACAAGACTTGCCAAAATTCCAGCGGGAGTCCGGAAGGACCTCCTGCCGTCCAATCGTGTTCGTCTATGGCCGCCGCCATTTTTCGGCGCCATTTTGGAAAATGGCGCCGGCTGAAGACAACAAGATTCAGTAGCAGGAGCCCGTTCCAGACCGCTGCCGTTCCGGACCGCCGCTGGACCCGCAGGTTATTTAAGTCATTTGGGGGGGGGGGTTCGGGAGGGTGGGGGATTTAATTTAAAGGGTCGGGGGTGGGTTTTAGGGGGTTTTAATGTGCCGGTTTTGCGATTTTACGTTTTTTCGATTTTTTACGATTTTTCACGATTTTTCACGATATTTTACCCCCCCAAACGGCAACAATACGATTCCCTCCCCCTCCCAGCCGAAATCGATCGTTAAGACGATCGAGGACACGATTCACATCTCTAATTATTACATGCCTTATGTTAAGGTTTTCTAGTTGTTGTTTTTTTTTAATCTATATTTCCATACTGCATCTTGTTACCCCCCCTCCCAGTTGTAAACTCCCTATTAATATGTATTTTCCAAGCTTAAATGTTCGAATGTAAACCGGTATGATGTCCCCCACTAATACCAGTATATAAAAGCCTTTAAATAAATAAATAAATAAACAAACAAACATCATTATTATATAAACAAGATTTGTACTGATCGCTTTTCAATTTAAGATTTATGGTCCTCTTTCTTCCAGAGAAGATTCAGAGCTCGTCAAAACATATTTAAATAACATGTTTCGATTACAATACATCTAAAAATAATTAGTAAACATAGTCCTTTGTGTCTCACTTTTTTGCCACTTCTTTTTCTATAAATAAGAACATAAGAACATAAGAAATTGCCATGCTGGGACAGACCAAGGGTCCATCAAGCCCAGCATCCTGTTTCCAACAGAGGCCAAAAACCAGGCCACAAGAACCTGGCAATTACCCAAACACTAAGAAGAATCCATGCTACTGATGCAATTAATATCAGTGGCTAATCCCTAAGTATAATTGATTAATAGCCATTAACGGACTTCTCCTCCAAGAACTTATCCAAACCTTTTTTAAACCCAGCTACACTAACTGCACTAACCACCTCCTCTGGCAACAAATTCCAGAACTTTATTGTGCGTTGAGTGAAAAAGAATTTTCTCCAATTAGTCTTAAATGTGTTACTTGCTAACTTCATGGAATGCCCCCTAGTCCTTCTATTATTCGAAAGTGTAAATAACCGAGTCACATCTACTCGTTCAAGACCTCTCATGATCTTAAAGACCTCTATCATATCCCCCCTCAGCTGTCTCTTCTCCAAGCTGAACAGCCCTAACCTCTTCAGTCTTTCCTCATAGGGGAGCTGTTCCAACCCCTTTATCATTTTGGTTGCCCTTCTCTGTAACTTCTCCATCGCAACTATATCTTTTTTAAGATGCGGTGACCAGAATTGTACACAGTATTCAAGGTGCAGTCTCACCATGCAGCTATATAGAGGCATTATGACATTTTCCGTTCTATTAACCATTCCCTTCCTAATAATTCCTAACATTCTGTTTGCTTTTTTTGACTGCTGCAGCACACTGAGCTGACGATTTTAAAGTATTATCCACTATGATGCCTAGATCTTTTTCCTGGGTGGTAGCTCCTAATATGGAACCTAACATCGTGTAACTACAGCAAGGGTTATTTTTCCCTATGTGCAACACCTTGCACTTGTCCACATTAAATTTCATCTGCCATTTGGATGGTTTCTGGGACAGCTTAAATGAGAAGGGATAGAAGGTAGTTTGTCTATTTGTGGATGATACCAAAATCTGCAACAGAGTGGACATGCCTGAAGAAGTAGAGAGAATGAAAAGTGATTGAAGAGAGGTTGAAGATTTGGCAGTCAGGATTCAATGCCAAGAAGTACAGACTCATGCATCTGGGATACGGTAATAGAAAAGAGCTGTATGTGATTGGGGGGAAATGCTGATGTGCATGGACCAAGAACGGGATCTTGGGGTGATAGTGTCTGGCGATCTGAAGATGATGAAGCAATGTGACAAGGCAATAGCTAATGCCAGAAGAATGCTGGGCTACATAAAGAGAAGAATAACTAGTAAAAAAATGGAGGTGGTGATACCCTTTAATGATGTACAAACATTAAAACTTTTTCCATTCGAAAGAAATCAGTAAAACTAGGGGAAATGAAATGAAACTCCAGGGAGGATGTCTCAAAACTAGTCAGAAAATATTTCTTCACAGAGAGGGTGGTAGATGCCTGGAATGCGCTTCAGGAGGAGATGATGAAAACCAAAACAGTGAAATAATTCAAAAGGGTATGGGATAAACACTGTGGATCTCTAAAGGCTAAAGGATAGAAATGAAGAAAAATGTGCATGGGGGTAACTTGCTGGAGTGGCAGTTACTACCCTAAACCACTAAGCCTGATACTTTGATGCAACTTAAACATGGTTCTCTACTTCAATGGCAAGGTGTTACGGGGAATTGGATTCGTACACAACCAACGAGAGTCCTGACTTTTATGATGTGGGAAACTGATAAGCAAGGATGTTATGGAGAATTGGATTCGAACAGCAACCAACGAGGGCCCTGACTTTTATGGTCTGGGAAAATGATAAGCATGGGGTAACCTTCATAGTACAGCAGATACTACCATAAGCTTACTTGGAAGACTGGATGGACCATTTGGTCCTTTTTTGCGGTCATTTCTATATTTCTCTGTTTCTGTGCTGCATGAATATAGACATATGTTCACCCAAATGACAAATGATCTCTTGCTTTTATTTGACTCTAGGATCACTCACATATAAATATATTCAATCCACCGATGGTAGCTTTCAAACAGTGTGGGTGCACTTTGGCGTGCGTGTGTCAGCACAAGTCTAGATACATGGCCATTTTATAACGTGTGCACACGTTATATAATAGCCTGGTTTTATGCACTTGTGTGCTCAATTTTAAGTGGGTGAATGCCTAGGCATGCAAATCGAGATTCTACCAGGTAATTCAGGGTATTTTATAGAGATGTGCTTCAGCCTTTATCGGCCTGCCATGGGAAATTTCGGTTTCCTACGGGTCGGGCCTTGTTTTTTCTGCAGCCCTGAATTTCGGAGTTAGTACGCACTAACTCCTGTTAGTGCGCGCTAACATTTCGGGAAAATTTGCTTCATTTGTCAGGGTTGCCAAAACAGGATGAATTAGACATATCTACTACAATGGTGCAGGTCATCCATTTATCCTACCATGTGACAGGGGCCAACCAATGGCACCAGTAGCCCCTGTCACATGGTAAGGGCAAAGGGCCACTGGCACCATTTTGATTACTGGCAGCCAATGGCCCAAGAGGGGGAGATCGCTCCCGGGACCCCCAGGGACATTTGGCAAGACTTGGGGGGAATGGGCAAGTCTTGGGGGGTCGGGATAGTGGGGGTTTGTAATTAATTAAATTTGAAGGGGTGGGTTTGTTTGGTTTTTTTTAATGTGCTTTTTCTCCCCCCCAAAAAAAATGACTGTAAAACCAATCAAAATTTTGTCGGTTTTATTTTCATTTTGTCAGCCCCCGAAATGCAACGAAATAGGAAATATCATCTTTGTTTCCTATTTTGTTGCAAATGAATGCAAATCCCTAGTAAGTATTTACACAGATATTTCTTGTCCTTGCTCTGATATGCTCACACCTAGACCATACCCCTTTTTGAAGTCAAGTGAGATGTGGGCACAGCTGGAGATATGTATACATATGGGTGGTTTTTAAAATTTGGTGGCAAACCCGAGCTCGTTTTGTGCACATATCTCCTGATTTTGGCATGCACCAAGCTTTTAAAATTCACCTTTAATTGAGGTTAGCTTCAGGTTGACCCAGATCACTTGCAAATCTATGCAGCAACCCGTACCTCCCATGGGAGCAATATTGACACTTCTAACTTATTGTTGTGTTCCGCGGCCATGGACGGCCACGACCGTGGCCCCCTACCTTGCCCATGGTGGTGACCCGCCGCGGCAGCTTCTAAGGAAATCCCTGAACCTGTGCCTGTCGCTCCGGCACGGGTTCCTGGGATGGCTGCCGGGTGGGGAGCCGTCCCTGCTCCTCCTTTGCGGTGTCCGGCAGTCTTTCTTCCTCTGTGGAGAAAATCCAAGATGGCCACCGCCATCTTTAGGCACGAGGCCACGCCACCTCTCTAGATTTAAAGGGGCCTGGCCCCTTTAACTACTTACAGCTGTTTCCAAAGAGCCGGAATGGAGGAAGTATAAAGGGAGGCTTCCTCTGCTCATTCCTTGACATGGCAACGTCTCTTGTAGTGCTGTTTAAGTCTGCTTGCTTCGGTGAGTCTTCTTGCACCTTGGATCCTAGTTCCTGGTTCCTGTCTCGTCTTGGTGTTCCTGGTTCCTGACTTCGGATTGGCTAGAGGTGATTCCTGGTGTGAGACTTCGGACTGGCAAGCGGTGATCCCTTGGTGTAAGACCTCGGACTGGTAAGTGATGACCCTCTGGCACTTGACCTCGGACTTCCTCTGAATCATCATCTCCAAGGGCCCACCTAAGTCCCAGTGGCCCGGGTCCCTACGGCCTCCTCTCAGGGGGATCGCGGGCTTCCAGGGGTGAAGCTCCAGTTAGCCCTTGGACCGACCTCGACTCCTTGACATCTCAAAGGTCCACTTAAGTCCCAGCGGCCTGGGTCTCTATGGGCTCCTCCCAGGGAGACCGTGGGCTTCCAGTGGCGAAGACTCCGTTCCTCTCCTTGACGTCACGACTCTTCATCTGCCTCCACAGTCGCCTCAGTCTCCAGTGCCGAGGGTCAGCTGGTCACTTCTTCTGTTCTGCCTCGCCACCCGACGGGAGAACCTACGGATCCACTTCCTAAGGTATACCATCCTCCCATCGGTCCAAGGGTTCACAAGCCTGAGCATAACACTTATTCACACTTTTCAAAAGTATGCACATATTTTTCCATGAAAAAATTATAAGTAAGGACTTATCCAACTAAGTGGTAGCGGCTAAATATCTAGCTGCATTAACAGTCCAAATAAGTACTTAACGGGATAAGTACTTATCTGGATGAGTGATGGGGAGGAGCTGGGCAGTTTAGAGATGAGCTATTTATCTGGCTAAAATAGCCAGATAGCAATGATATTTAAACTTCTCCTGTTATGTTAACTGGATAAGTTAAACTGGCTCAATAGCAAGTCTAAAGTTAGCCAGATAAGACTTATCCAGCTAACTAGAGATTTATTCATGGATATTCAACAGCATAGCCATGTTGTTGAATATCCCCTGAATTTAGCCAGATAAGAATTTTTCAGCTTACTTAAATGTTCAATTCGATATCTACCACAAAGTGAAAGTATTCATGTACTTTCCTTTGAAAACTGGTATAAAGACCATGGGAAACTAACTAAGTCTGTGCAGATTCTTACTACATATTGGGGCGGATTTTCAGAGCCCTGCTCGCCTAAATCCGCCCAAAACCGGGCGGATTTAGGCGAGCAGGGCCCTGCGCGCCGGGAAGCCTATTTTACATAGGCCTCCCGGCGCGCGCAGAGCCCCGGGACTCGCGTAAGTCCCGGGGTTCTCCGAGGGGGGTGTGTCGGGGGCGGGCCCGGTCGTCGCGGCGTTTCGCGGGGCGTGTCGGCAGCGTTTTGGGGGCGGGTACGGGGGCGTGGCTACGGCCCGGGGCGGTCCGGGGGCGTGGCCGCGCCCTCTGTACCCGCCCCCAGGTCGCTGCCCGGCGCGCAGGAGGCCCGCTCGCGCGCGGGGATTTACGCCTCCCAGAGGGAGGCGTAAATCCCCGGAGAAAGGTAAGGGGGAGGTGTAGACAGGGCCGGGCGGGTGGGTTAGGTAGAGGAAGGGAGGGGAAGGTGAGGGGAGGGCGTTAGAGGATTCCCTCCAAGGCCGCTCCGATTTCGGAGCGGCCTTGGAGGGAACGGGGGTAGGCTGCGCGGCTCGGCGCGCGCCGGCTATACAAAATCCATAGCCTTGCGCGCGCCGATCCAGGTTTTTAGCAGATACGCGCGGCTCCGCGCATATCTACTAAAATCCAGCGTACTTTTGTTTGCGCCTGGAGCGCAAACAAAAGTAGCCTATTCGCGCTCCTTTTAATATCCGCCCCTATATTTTTTATGCAGATAGCACAGAAAAGAAAACATCAAAAATACTTTTCACTTTCAGCCTTTCTATTAAGGGTTGAAGAGATGGAGGTGGGGTTTGTTGTTAGGGTTCTCAACACTCCTGCTGGAACTCTTGCTAGTTCTACAGCCATGGAAGCATATCATTGTGTGAAAGTAAAAGAAGAAAAACAATTTAGGCACCAAGTGTATAAACCCTTCCCTAAGCCTTACTGTATTATATATAACACCCATCTTTAACATACCACATACAAAGAAAGCAGACAAATAACATAGTAACATAATAAATGACAGAAGCAGATAAAAATGGAAATGGGACATCTAGTTTGCCCAGCAAACTACCCCCTAGATGGTGCATCTAGTCTGCCTGTGTAGGTTACCCCCAAGCCTTCTGCTAAGGGTAACCTGTGTAGGTTACCCCCAAGTTGAAATGTAAACTTTAGGTATAACAGAAGTTACTCAATTTCATCATTTCTACTTTTTTACCCAGTAGGGATCTTCTGTGTTTGTCCCACACCCTTTTGAATTCCATTACCGTTCTTGTCTTCACTACTTCTTCTGAGAGGGCATTCCAAGCATCCATTTTGCTTTCTTTTCACATTGTTCCTTCCTCCTTGGAGTATCATATTGTGAGCCCTAGTTTTACAACTTCCTTTCCATTGGAAAAGATTTGATTTTTCTGTATCATTAATTCCTTTTAGGTATTTGAGTCTATATCATATCACTCCTGTCTCTCATCTCTTCCAGGGTATACATATTTAAGTCCTTCAATCTCATCTCATGTGGCTTTTGATGCACACCCTGCACCATTTTGACTGCCTTCCTCTGGATTGCTTCTAACCTATCTCTATTCTTTTCAGATACAGTCCCCAGAACTGAACACAATACTCCAGGAGAAGACTCACCAAGGACCTGTACAAGTTGACTGTCACCTCCTTATTCCTGCTGGTTCTGACTCTCTCTATGCAGCCCAGCGTCCCTCTGGCCTTAGCCCCCCCACCTTGTCACATTGTTTGGCTGCCTTCAGATTATCAGACACCATCACCTTGAAGCCTATCTCCTATTCCATGCACATCAGTCTTTCACCACCCCCCCCCCCATCATGCACAACTCCTTTGTATTGATGTACCCCAAATGCATGACTGCACTTCTTGTCACTGAATCCCAACTGTCAATAAAGAGAGAGTGCTCCAGACATGAAACATCCATTGAGAAATAAATAGAAGATTGGCAGAAAGTAGAACATGACAGAAAATCATATTGCAAAATAAGAAAGGAAAAGCTGTAACCCTAAAAAGAACACAACACTGGCTGAATAACCATTCCCTATTGTGCAATAATGTAACACATTTCAAACAAAATAATTGACTCATTCCTATCATTACATGCATATGTCATAGACTGTACACCGAAGAACAATTGGCATGAATATGCGACAACTCGGCCACCTCTGAATTGGATAAAGCAAGCACGTTGTCTCACAGATATGAGCTACAGAGAGCATGTGAATTCATAAGGGCAGCTATATAAACATAATCAAGGATATGAGCAATCAAAAATGAAGGCAGTATCCTCCACAGCTGCTCTTATGAGGTGAAGCAACCTCCTGGGCTAGGAAAGAGTTGTGATCAATGCTGCCTCAAACTGAAAAACAAAATCAAGGAAATGCATTCCAGTAAAGAAGTAGTGAAGTCAATACTCAAACCATGTTAGATCAAATGCACATCTATTCATAGATTAATGCAAGCATGCACAGATAAGATATATCAACTCTAGATAATCCTCTTCCCTTTTTTACATTTAGGAGGTCATTTTCAATTTACTTGTATTCTCAGAAGGCAATTTTATGACAGCCTGTGTAAGGCCGAAGTCCATGTTTAGAAAGTACTTGAAGACTTCAGCCTAAATGTTCAAAGTGGACTTACACATGGCTTGCAAATTAATGGATACATGCTTATCCCTGCATGGCATATGCATACACATTTATGCATGCTTGGGAGCAGGTGTAAAAGTGTACATGTACATTTATGTACATACGTCAGAAAACTAAAAAAAAAGTGCAGAAATATTTTCCCCACCCCAAATCCTCCCCTGGGAACACCTCTTTCAAATGTATGAGCAAAATCATTTCCACATGCATAAAAAGTCTTTTGATGTACATGAATGCTTCTGAAAAGTATGCCCTAAATAATTGTGTTATTTCAGAGGGTCTATTGACTGAATGAAGTGTCTAATCTCTATTGGTATTTAGGCCAATCTTTTCTGCTGGCAGGCCATTCACAGCTTTATTTTACCACCATTAGGTAGCTTTCTCCTTTCCTGTGTTATTAGATATATCAAGTGGTGATGATGTCTGAATGTCTGTGTCTTGGTATTTAGATTTTATGTGTGTAAACCTCTATCCGACCCCAAAATTGCAGGGTGCAGAACATAAATATTTTAAATAAATAAATATTTATCTATAAACCATTCTGTATGTTCATAATAGGATAGATTAAAAAAACAAATCAAAGAAATAATTTTCAACAGAAAACAGCATGTATTTTCTTTTAAAAATTTCCAGTATGTTCAAAGGACTCATGGACTTTGTACCTGCTTTTCTCCAGACAAATATTTTGCCAGAAAAAAAATATGTATAGATTTCAAAATCCAATCCATGCATGTTGTTTTCTAATCTCACCCTAAACAACCCCCAACAGGAATGCCTCCCTTGAATCTGGCTAAAATTACAGGAGCTATGGAACCCAGCACATACTTTTAGCCATAATGAGGAAAGGCAATTTTTTCACAATATATTTACCCAGGAAATTGCTATTTATCCAGGTATTTATTTATTTATTTATTTTATATACCATTGTTCCAAATGATGATCACAATGGTTTACATGAATACATTTCTTATTTTTGGAGAAAACACATACAGGCCAATACAGTACGGTGCGCTCCGGTGGAGTGCACTGTTAACCCGCGATTGGATGCACGTTTTCGATGCGCTAGCTTTACCCCTTATTCAGTAAGGGGTAATAGCACGTCGAAAACGCGCGTCCAACCCCCCCGAACCTAATAGCGCCCACAACATGCAAATGCATGTTGATGGCCCTATTAGGTATTCCCGCGCAATACAGTAAGTAAAATCTGCAGCCAAGCCGCACATTTTACTTTCAGAAATTAGCGCCTACCCAAAGGTAGGCGTTAATTTCGGCACCAGGGAAGTGCAGTAAAAACTGCTTTTCTGTGCACCCTCCGACTTAATATCATGGTGATATTAAGTCGGAGGCCCCAAAAGTAAAAAAAAGTTAAAAATTTTAAAAAAATAATGTAAAATGGGCCTGTGGCTCATGGGTTGAAAACTGGATGCTCAATTTTGCCGGCGTCCGGTTTCCGAACCCGTGGCTGTCAGCAGGCTCAAGAACCGATGCTGGCAAAATTGAGCATCGGCTGTCAAACCCGCTGACAGCCACTGCTCCTGTCCAAAAAGAGGCGCTAGGGATGCACTAGGGTCCCTAACGCCTCTTTTTGCCGCGGACCCTAATTTAAATAAATTACTTTACTGTATCGCGCGCACAGGAGAGTGTCCTGTGCGCGTGCCGGGAGAGCGGGCACTCGCCTGCTCTCCCACAATTTTTACTGTATCGGCCCAATATTTTGGGAAGACATATACTTAGGTCAACATGGCAGTGAGCTCTTATTTCACAGTTAGATGAAATATAATAATATAAATCAAGTACTTACAAGGGTGGGCAGGAGGATAGATCCAAACAAGTGTGACTAGTGTATCAAATAGAAGTTTGGAGATGCCTTGATGCTATCTTTATGCTGACAGAGCCACAACAGCAGTTTTGCAGAGGAATTTATAGAGACCATGTATTTCTTTTTTTTTTTTAACAGAACTAGGCCAGGTGATGAAGTAAATGATTTAATTAAAATTTTACCAATGTGAAAAAACTAGGATGTATTTCTTGACTTCTTATCTATTGGGCTTAAAAAAGATGGATTTTTATGTGATATACAAGCATCTGTGGGGCTGAGCAAGGGACTCTTTATTTAATAATCATTTTTTTGATGTGTGGCCAATTGCAGAAAGGAATTTTGTGCCAGGCAACATCTGGAAGATTTGAGTATGAAAGATGCTTTCCACATCACTTCTAAAAAGGTTTATACAAATCTACCTGGTGCTTTGTGGATACCATGGTTGCCTACCTTTCCCCAGGACATCAGTATGACTATGCTGCACATTCTACTTAAGAGGTATCAATGTACCTAAATAAAATAGTTTGCTTCTTCAATGAGATGAAAGCAAGAGGACTGTTGTAGTGTTCTAGTTAGATGTTGACTCTTAATCCATTTTAATAACAAGAAGACCCCTTTGGATAATTTTATTTGTATTGTGTGGTGAATAGGTATGAATGAACACCATTCTAGCAAAGGTGGAGAAGAAAATGAAGTTTCACATTTATGCAAATCAGAGATGTGTTTGTAGAGGGATCCAGGAGTGGATTGGCCTATTGGGCTTCAGACATGCCCCGGTGGGTCGGTCAGGCCAGTCACATGACTGATGTTGATCACAGCAGCCCCCATGCCTGCGGAGCCAGTGCGATCAACACCAGGTCCTTGCAGCAACTTCTTCTGCAGAGTGTGAGCCTCCCCCAAGTCTCTGCATTTACTTCTGTACTTTGTTTTCTCTGCGGCTGTAGCCTCGGTTCCATGCTTAGGGGTGTGTTTTTGTGACTGACACTGGCTAGCTTGTCATCACTTGGGAACTGGTTCAAGAGCTGATTGGTCAGCAAGAAACTTTAATACTAGATCAAGAATCCAGGACATATATATGAGAGATGTAATCAAACTTGGAGGGGGGGGGGGGGGGGAGGCAACTGATTGCAAGGAGGAAGGGGGCCTGCAGTTCTGTTTACTCACCTCTGGTCTAGGGTGAGCTCTACTACTTAATTATTTAGGAAAAATGGGATATTTACAATCTGTTGGAGATTTTTTGGCTCAATTCTGCTAGGCTCCAGGTCCCATGATACACATCTGAAGGGTCAGTTTTTCGTGTTTTGGGAAGTTGAAACACACGTTCCAGGGAAGGCACATAAGGGAGTCAGACAGATAGCGCATGGACTGATTTTGAAAAAATTCCCTAGGCTGATAATTTCCTGCAATCTGCCTCTGCAGGAAACAGTGCACCTTGCTGCTGGTAAGGAAGTGAAGACCATGCAATGAGCATGAGAGCTTTTTTTTTTTACTCCTTTTTATGATTTCATATACATTTTAGCCACTCCTTACTCCTGTATAGCATTTCCTTTTCCCTTTTTCTAAATATCACAGGATTTTTTTTCCCACCAGAAAAGGCAATTTTCTCTATTTCTTTTCATTTGCTTTTTTTCTCTCATTAAATTCAATGGAGTTGACCTATGTGCTTCCAAGCAAATTTAAATGAAGGAGCATAGTGACTGAAGTGCAGATAAACATTTTTAACTTTTAGTGCTTAGTTAAGCTGACATTCCATTTTCAGTGCTTTCTTTTTCCCAGTTCAGTTGTTGGTGACATCAAGAAAGTGAATCTACACATTCAAAAAGCATGAATGAAGATCATACATATTGTAATGAAGGTAGGTAAGGGGGATTTATTTGCTTTTGGTGAAGTCCGTATGAATAAATAAAGCCTGATGTCCACATATTCCCATTTATACAATACTTTATCCTTCACTCACAGTGTCCTTTTTAGAAATGGGAAAGCATTCACAGAATACTAGCCACTTTTCTTTATGCACACGTTTTAAATCTCAACCCATGTTTTGCTTTCATGGCCTCACAATCACACAGTCAACTACCATATGGGCTGGCAAGGTCGGGGCACTAGTGTCTCATCCTAACTTCATCACCTACTCAGCATCCTAACTTGCCATGTTGTAATAAAAGGGGGCTCTGCCTTCAAGCATCCCATTCTTGCCAGCATGCTGCCATCTTCTACAACATAACCATTAAACACATTGGCTGACATAGTACATTTTAGGTTAAGATGACCTGCATACCTCCTGTCAGTGCTCTGAACAGGAAGTCATTCAGTACTTATAGAAGAAATCATGCAGTTTACATACAATGGATAAACCTGGAAGCCAGTGTGTGAATGTTGTATCTTACCTTGCTCCTTCTCTAAAGACTGCTGTTTAGAACGAACTAAGAGTACATGATTTATTTATTTAATTTATTTATTGGCTTTTAATATACCGACATTCATGGGAACATCATATCAGTTTACAATGTAACAGATGGGAGGAAAATATATAAAACCAAGGGGAGGGAAGAGGGAGCAGTTAGAAAAGGAGAAACGAGGAAAGGATGGAAATGTAGGCAGGGAAGGAAAAGAACCAGTGACTGAAAGGGAGCCACCGAAGGGTTACAATATAGCGTGGTAACTATAACGTGGTAAACAGTGCTTTCCGGGGAAGGCACTGTTTACTAGGGATGTGAATCGTGTCCTCGATCGTCTTAACGATCGATTTCGGCTGGGAGGGGGAGGGAATCGTATTGTTGCCGTTTGGGGGGGTAAAATATCGTGAAAAATCGTGAAAATCGTTAAAAAAATCGAAAAATCGAAAAAATCGAAAAAACCGGCACATTAAAACCCCCTAAAACCCACCCCCGACCCTTTAAATTAAATCCCCCACCCCCAAATAACTTAAATAACCTGCGGGTCCAGCGGCGGTCCGGAACGGCAGCGGTCCGGAACGGGCTCCTGCTCCTGCATCTTGTCGTCTTCGGCCGGCGCCATTTTCCAAAATGGCGCCGAAAAATGGCGGCGGCCATAGACGAAAAAGATTGGACGGCAGGAGGTCCTTCCGGACCCCCGCTGGACTTTTGGCAAGTCTCGTGGGGGTCAGGAGGCCCCCCACAAGCTGGCCAAAAGTTCCTGGAGGTCCAGCGGGGGTCAGGGAGCGATTTCCCGCCGCGAATCGTTTTCGTACGGAAAATGGCGCCGGCAGGAGATCGACTGCAGGAGGTCGTTCAGCGAGGGTTCCGGCGCCTCGCTGAACGACCTCCTGCAGTCGATCTCCTGCCGGCGCCATTTTCCGTACGAAAACGATTCGCGGCGGGAAATCGCTCCCTGACCCCCGCTGGACCTCCAGGAACTTTTGGCCAGCTTGTGGGGGGCCTCCTGACCCCCACGAGACTTGCCAAAAGTCCAGCGGGGGTCCGGAAGGACCTCCTGCCGTCCAATCTTTTTCGTCTATGGCCGCCGCCATTTTTCGGCGCCATTTTGGAAAATGGCGCCGGCCGAAGACGACAAGATGCAGGAGCAGGAGCCCGTTCCGGACCGCTGCCGTTCCGGACCGCCGCTGGACCCGCAGGTTATTTAAGTTATTTGGGGGGGGTTCGGGAGGGTGGGGGATTTAATTTAAAGGGTCGGGGGTGGGTTTTAGGGGGTTTTAGTGTGCCGGCTCACGATTCTAACGATTTATAACGATAAATCGTTAGAATCTGTATTGTATTGTGTTCCATAACGGTTTAAGACGATATTAAAATTATCGGACGATAATTTTAATCGTCCTAAAACGATTCACATCCCTACTGTTTACCACGTTTACTAAACAATATGATCTTTACTATACAGTGGTAAACACTTACGGGCCGATTCAGTAAAGTCCGCGGGAGAGCGGGCGAACGCCCGCTCTCCCAGCGCGCGCACATGCCACTCTCTTGTGCACGCGATTCTCCATTAAAATGAGGCCCGGCGGTAGAAACAGGCAAAAGGAGGCGCTAGGGACACTAGCGCGTCCCTAGCGCCTGCTTTTGGCCAGGAGCAGTGGCTGTCAGCGGGTTTGACAGCCAACGCTCAATTTTGCTGGCATCGGTTCTCGAGCCCGCTGACAGCCACGGGCTCAGAAACTGGACACTGGCTAAATTGAGCATCCGGTTTTCGACCCAACAGCCGCGGGCCGACTTCAATTTTTTTTTTACTTTTTTTTACCCTTTGGGACCTCAGACTTAATATTGCCATGATATCAAGTCGGAGGGGTGCACAGAAAAGCAGTTTTTACTGCTTTTCTCTGCATTTTCCCGGTGCCCGAAGAAATTAGCGCCTACCTTTGGGTAGGCGCTAATTTCTGAAAGCAAAATATGCGGCTTGGCTGCACATTTTGTTTTCTGAATCACGCGGGAATACCTAATAGGGCCCTCAACATGTATTTGCATGTTGAGGGCGCTATTAGGTTCAACAGGTTGGACGCGCGTTTTCGGCCCCATACTAAATAAGGGGTAAGGGAAAATGCATGTCCAGTGGCGGGTTAACAGTGAGCTCCATTGGAGCGCACTGTACTGTATTGGCCTGTTAGTGTTTACTAGTGTTTACTAAGGGGTAGATTTTCAAAGGGGCACGCGCGTAAGATACGCGCATACCCCCTGAAAAACTACCCCAAACCCCCCCTGTGTGCGCCGAGCCTATTTTGCATAGGCTCGACGGCACGCGCAAGCCCTGGGATGCGCGTAAGTCCCGGGGCTTTGCAAAGGGGGTGTGTCGGGGGCATGTCGGGTGGGCGGCACAAATTTTGGGGCGGGGCGGGAGGCATGTCGGGGGCGCGACGCCAGCCCGGGGGCATTGTCGAGCCTTCGGACCAGCCCCCAGGTCGGGTGATTGTGCGCCAGCAGCCCGCTGGCGTGCACAGATTTACACCTGCTTTCGGCAGGCGTAAATCTGCCAACAAAGGTAGGGGGGGGTTTAGATAGGGCCAGGGGGGTTGGTTAGGTAGGGGAAGGGAGGGGAAGGTGAGGGGAGGCAGAAGGAAAGTTCCCTCCGAGGCCCCTCCGATTTCAGAGCGGCCTCGGAGGGAACAGGCAGCGCACGCCGGGCTCGGCGCGCGCAGGTTGCACAAATGTGCACCCCCTTGCGCGCATCGACCCCAGATTTTATAAGATACGTGCGGCTACGCGCGTATCTTGTAAAATCCAGCGTACTTTTGTTCGCGCCTGGTGCACGAACAAAAGTACGCGCGCGCGTAAATTTATAAAATCTACCCCTAAGTGTTTACCACTAAGCACAGTGTTTACCAGTGTTTACCACTAAGCACTAAACAGTGGTAAACAGTTTACCACTGTTTACCACTGTTTAGTGCTTTCCGGGGAAGGCACATGATGACAAGCATCCTGTGACAATGCACATGATGCTTGTCAGCTGTGTCTACAGAGCACAAAATAGATCCGGGCTTTTTAAATGGTAGTGATGTACCACCCTAGTGCTGCTGCAGGATATAGTTTAAAATATATGGGCATCATATTCTCATATGTAATGTTCAATTTAATATTTGCTTATCTTGAAGCTCAAGACAAATCATTACCTGATTTAGGGTCCTATTTACTAAGCATTTTTCCTAAAGACACACAATGGGAGAAAACATTTAGTAAATATGCATAAAATTAATATTTCCCTCAGGGCACCTTTTGCACGTACAAGAATGAACCTCACTTTTAAGCCAGGATAAGCTGGGTACAATTTCAATCTCTCAAATTTACAGCTAGTGCTCATCTTAATACTTGCCCTGTGCCAAAGAGAACTTCCTATCTGGAGTTCATAGCATGTAATATAAACAGGCAACTTATCAAATTTCAATTGAAAGTTTTTTTTTAATGAGGCCAGTGGTGCCCAATACAGTTGGGACTCTTTGTATCTTTCTGCCACATTTTCTTATTCTCTGCATCTTTTTTTTCCCATATGTTGTACTGACACTTCTATTAGCAATGCAGTTCCTGTGTTTTTCTCCTTTATCACAATTTCTAGTTTTCTTGAATCAAGCTTTTAACTGTTGGAATGGGAAAGTCCCAAGTGATCACAACTTCTTCTTCTCTACAATTCTGTCAGGGTCATGATCCCAGGGTTTTCTATTACAGCAATGTTATAATGTTTACATAGTTTCCAGAGGATGAGCTATGCTACCTTATTGTGCCTATCTGTACACAGGCCTTCTGATTTCAACCCATCACTCCCAGCAAAGAGGTATGTAACTGTCTTCAAGTTCTATGCTACAGAATCTGCATCTGTCTATTTTTACCAGTTTTTTTCTATGCTTACTGTGAGACATTTCACATCTTTAGGTTTAAGTTCAATCCGCCTCAACCATTCATGCATCGGATTTTGACCTATTTGTAGTTGATGAAGTAACTCTCTGTATTTCACACTATATTTTGCTTTAGTCAAGTGTATTTCCTTGTTTTCTGGTCCAATTCTTTAAAGAATTTATTTTTTCTTCTTTTGCAAATTCCTTTGCCCCTTTTTTCTTTTGTACCAGTAGGTTCTCACTCGTTCCTTCTACTCGTCAGAATGCTTGCCCAAGTTTAAGGATGGCGAATGATTTTGGCCCTACATTTCCCTGTATATGTTTCTTATTGGCCATCACTGAGTCAGGTATATGTGTCTGAAATGTCTTTTCATATGGTGGCAGCCAGTATGGTATCTGATGTGTTTTGCTGTCATATGTGTGCCATTTCAATTCAACATTTCCAGAGCACTTGTTCCACCTTCTATCTTTCTTTGTTCTGTCTGTGTCTGTGTGTGCTGTGGCATTTTTACTTTCTATGTTTTGGGTGCAGCCCTTTGTTGCATATAGTAGACAAGCATGTGCTGTTTCTATGTTCTGAGTGGTATCTATCATATTTCTTGTCATTCATGGTAACACTGTACATTTTCTCTCTTCTAAGCATGCTGCTTTTTTATTCGTTTTGCACATGCTTCTTACTATAACTGCTACCTTCATATCTTACCCAATTCGGGGGTTCTGGAAGCTTAGCATACTCACTCACACTCAAACCCTGGGAAGGGGAAACCAATTCTATACATTTCCTTCTTTTTGATTTATATTTGGTGTTCTTTGGGGACTTTCCTTAGTAGTATATGTACATGAATAAAAGGAGTATGTGTACAGGGTTAGCCCTGATAGCATATACATTTGAGAATGAGAGTGATAAAGAGGAATGATTGGGAGGGAAGAACATTGACGGTGACATGTACATAGAGGTTACTATTTTCTGATGGAAAAGAAGATGCAGAACTAGAGGTCATGATATGAAACTCCAAGGAGAAGACTCAGGAACAATGTCAAGAAATATTTCTTCACGTCAAGGATGATAGATGCATGGTATGCCCTCTCAGAAGAGGTGGTGAAGACAAGAACAGCAATGGAATTCAATAAGGCATAGAGCAAACACAAAGGAGCCCTAGTGTTTAGAGAATGGACATGAAGAAAAGGAATAAAATCTGTTCAACTCAAAGTTTACTTTCTTTATTGGAGTACTTATGTGAAACAGCAGTTACTACCCTTAACAGAAGACATGGTGGTAACCTGCATGGAGCAGCACTACTACCTTTAACAGAAGGCATGGGATAACCTGTACTCAGTAGCCGTCATTATCCTATGCAAATTTCTGGGCAGATTGGACAGACCATTTTGGTCTTTATCTGCCATCATTAACTATGTTACTTTGTTTTTCAAAAGACTAGTGCAATAGTGTGCTGTGAATATCATGAACTTAATCTTTAAAAGCATTCAGAAAGTGCTCAAAAAGACACTTTTTTGTAATTTTTTTCCAATTCCATTTTAATGAAACCAGGAAGAGTAAAAGAAGACAGTGTGACAGAGAATGGCTCCTATAATGTTCCACTGGAGGAAAAGAAAATAATTATATTTTCTCCCAGAAAACAATGGAAGCTTTGCAAGTATAAGGTAGGCTAGTTTGATATAGTCCTGATCTGAAATGGAGTAAATAGATTTGGTATAGAGGCCTCAAATAGCAAATAAAAGTCATGTATCTAAGTGGCTAAATAGCCAGTTGTAGATGTGAGCAGAGATTGACACGAGCCTAATAACGGAAAGTATAGGTGGGTTCTACCTCCTGCTTACACTGAATATCCTTATTTGGACCCTTGCAAATAACTTTTTTGAGAGTTTAAAACCAAACCAAATGCCAGACAATTATACTTTTAATGTCAATGAATATTCAGAAAAACATGATTTTTGGCTGCTAATTCACCTTCTGGAGGCTAAAACTTCCAGGGGTGAAAGATCCTCATAATTAGCAAATTCCTATAGATATATGAAGAACTATGCTCAATTGTCTTAATTTCTATAACTTGCAAAACAGAAAAATGTCTACATATTACTAATAAAATTTACAATGATTTAAAATACCAGTATCACTCATTTTTGCAAGATTATTACTTCCTCTAGGGTTTAACGATGGAAAGGTACATTTAAAAAGAATATTGGTCTGCCAGTTTGGTAGCTCAAGAGCAGTGTTCCATATGGATATCTGGGACACTCCGGTTCAATCCTCAGACCTGGCTTTTACCACCTGCGTGAGCCAGATCTAGGGATGCTGTGGAGGCAGTGTTCATAGCCCCTTGAAGGGAGGGAATCTCCATATCATTCAATGGTAACACCTACTGACCAGATTTATGGTGCATATTTACTGGGCTCTAGAGGGAATAGTGGCCTGTGGCCCATAACCAAAAACAGATATGTCTAGACAATGTGAGTTATAGAAAAACCTCTGGTTAGGGGCGAATGAAGGCTCATACTGCTATAGCCCAGTAGAGGCTAATTACAATTGATTAATAGCTGTAAGGAGCTGTGGAAAACAACCAGGCTAAAAGAAATTGCTTTAAAGTTTATCATGTTAATATAATGGGCTCTTTGTAAACATTTTCCATAATATACAGAGTTTTTGCCATTAAAATCACCTCACACAATGCCCCAACTGTGACAGCATAGTCAGTTGGAGGTGTAACCTCGAGACCATGAGTGGTTAGTATACATTAGACTTGATTTTTTTTAAATCAAGAGGTTTTTGTTCTTAGGAGTACTGGTCATACCAAAGATAACTTTGTATTGAAAGTACCCTGGTTGGATCACTATCTTTTGATGCTTACTTGTTCCCATGCAGAGGAGTCAGGCAGGATATGCATGGAAAGTCATTGGGGTGGTAGAGATGAGGGAGGGGGGGTCTATGGGAGTAGGGCAGGGTCAGGTTAGGATATGCATGGGGGTCACTAGAGGGGCTCAATATGGCCTACAAATATGGCAACAATCAATATGTATGTCTGGATACAGTAAAATGTAACTTCCATTAATAGTATGATGTATGTACATGTGTTGCCAATGTAATGTACGGCTAGAGTGAAATATTTGGCAAGAATGACAAGGGAAGACTTTAAAACATAGTTATAAATATGTAGCATGCAGCAGGCTAGAAAGATCTAATAGATTTTAGGTAAGTTGTAGAGACATCCTCCCCCAGTTTTGTCCAGACAGCAGGAGCATGTTTCAAGCAGGCAAAAAGGTCTCTCAATGACTGCCCTAGTCTGATGTTGGATCCTGATGTAACAAACCTCGACAGAGATCCATTGGGATCATGAGCCAGGCTCTGAGTGGAAATCCTCTTTCACCTGTAAGGAAGAAGGCAGAGAAGAACTAAGTTAGATATGCCATAGGGTAGATCAGCGGGCTGTTCATAGGAAAGATTAGAACATCCTTCTTGGCCCAAACTGTCAATCCAGCTAGATATGAAGGAGACAATAAAAAGAGGTTAGCAGGTGTATGGTGGTAATGATAAATGCATTCCTACCTAAAAACCAGCCCCTCTGTGTTGTGGCCTTCCTGGAAGTGGTCATGAACTCCAGACTGCAAGAAGATGCTGGCATCACGAATGGAATGCTAGGCATCATGAATGGATTCCAAAAAACTGGGCATGACATACAGTATGATGTCCTTGGCGTCGCAGACCACCTGCATATTGTGAGTAGAAGCCCTTGCAGTTGAAGTAGATGGCCTCTATATGTTCCTGGTGCCCTTATAGAGATATGAGTGTAATCAATAGCCCCCCAAGACAGAGGGAAATCATGCTATTTGATAGAAATCAGTATTTATTTGATGTTGTTGTTGTCTTCTCCAAGGGAAGGAATTATATATATACTTGCATCCTCCATAGTTTGGGGTGGGGAATAGCATCACATATATAATATATGAATAATGTTGCACTTTCTTGAGCAATGCAGAAAGCACCTGATCTATATACATAGAGTTGTATACTGGCTGATTCCAGACGTGATCCCTAGAGATGTCTAAAAGGTGCCAGTGGCAAAAAATTCCAAGGCAGTAGTGACATTGATGAGTACTAGTAAATTGTGACCCTTTTGGATGATAGGCTGAAGGTCTCATTCAAAACTTGTGTCCTAATCCTGTATACTATAAGGGTACCACCTCTTCCTTCCCCTCCTCTGTTCTCTCTCCCTTCTCATCCATAGTGATCTGAGTATCCATAGGGCAATTAGTCATATTGAAATGGGACTGTCCACCACTGACTCACACCCCCTAATATGTCCCAGCAATACACACTCCCATTCCCCCTTAATGCCCTTTTTGTCCCTGTTCCCCCCAATCTGTTCCAGTAACCCTCCAGAATAAACTGATAAGTCCCAGTTAACTTCCTATAGGTTCCAGCCTGTCCCACATACACTCCTTCACTCCTTCCCACCCCCTAACCTGCGCTTGTGTCCAATTCCCTGGAGAATTTTACACGCCAAATCTCGTGCAAAATCAAAATGAAAGTTAGGACTTGTGTGCGTAATTGAATAGTTGCAAAAGCATGTGCACATTTGTGTTGACGTTCACACATATATGACTTTTTTAATACCTCATTATGAGCATATGTGCTATCCTGTCCCAACATACTCCTTTTTTGCACGTGTACTATTTTTCACATACGTGCATATGCACAGATATGTCACCCCTTTTTAACATATGGATTATGCGTGACCAGGCCACATACATGCATATATGGCCTTTTCTACATGAGTAACTCTTTCTACATGAGTAACTCTTTAAAGTGTTAGCAGACATGTTAATGTGCATGTGAAGGTGTTAATAAATAGGAGATTTATCATGCATGCTATTTAGTGTGCATAACAGTTAGAAACCTTAAGTGAAATAGCCCTATAGTCTTTAGACTGAATTAAAATGTTTGACCTTCATACTCAATATTTTTATTAATGTTTTGGGGGAAACAATTTTTGATTTGGCTGTTTATATACCAGTGTACTCACTGATATTATTAACAGCTAGGAATATGTCTAGTTGATTTTTATGGAAGACTGTACAATTCATTTTGGCAGTAAACTCTTTTAGGGCCGTATTGCCTGGCCTGCAAAAAAATGCTTTCATTTATTCTTGATAAGTTTTAACCTGTGCCCTTTGATTCCACTAATTCATTCTATTTTGAACAGTACCTTGCATAAATGTATGTATGTATGTCCTTCTTAAATATGTATGCAATGTAACATTTCCACCCCCCTCCAACCTCTGCCCCAGTAATGCTAGTTTGATCCATCAAAAAGAAAAAAAAAATTCTTGTCTCCTCAATTGCTTTCTCTTTGGGTCCTACTCCTAAATCTTCTCTTCCCTTTTTCTATCATAATGTACAACTTATATTTGAAGGTCTGTACTGTTGGTTTTATAGGTGATATAATCTGAAAAATAAGCTTTTGAAAAAAGAACTGTTGGAAAGGACATTAGTGCAAGGTTCGGATAGTCATATTAGTAGTGGAGAGAAATGGAATTTTTTTCAGGTTGCCTTTCACTGGCCCAAGAAAAAACATGTTACAGTACATTAGGAGAGGGTGTTGATGTTTTGCTGAGGTTTTGCATGGTGTGCTTGATGCTTATTGACTCACTTTTGCTATCCGTCTTTTTATAGTTGCTCAGAATGGAGTCCAAAAAACAGGAATAGAGCTGATAAAACATAAGACTCCAGTAAAGCCAATAAACAATATACCGGTAATATAGAAATCCAATTAAACACAAAATGAAACAAGGAAACACATAATGGTGGTAATTTTCAAAGTCATTTCCCTAGGCAAAACAATGCTTTCCCGATAGAAAAGTGTTTTTTAGAAAATTGCCCTCCAAATGTGCAGGCAAAGTTATGCCACTACACACATAACTCTACCCGCATTGTGAAGAGGAGTTTACACACATACATTTAAATTTTCAAAAGAGGGAGGATAACTTTCAAACAACTCCATGGAGCAGCATATATGCACGTGTATGATTACGCGGATATTTACACTAGAATTTTATAACCCATGTGTATCATAAATGTGTCTTGTAAAAAAGAGCGTACCACTACCCCACAACATATGCATCTATGCTGACATGCATGCTTATATGCAAATACATACAATACATTGAAAGCGAGTATTTCAATGCATTGAACGCGTGAACTTTTTCTACCTATTTAAAAAATATATTTTACTTGCAAAAATAAAGACTTGCTTACTTAAAACCCAATTTATGCACATAAGTTGGCATATCTTGAAACATGCGCACATTATTGAAATTATCCAGTTTACAAAATACGCCACCAATCTGCCTAATACTCTTCCTGATCGTCGAGACCCTCCTGATTCTTCACCTGAATTCTTCCCAGTGTATCCAGATCTCCCACCTAGCCAATAAGTCTAATAACAATTATGCAAGATAATTAGGTATAAAACAGTGCACATTTAAGTTGCCAAATTTATATGTGTGTTTTAAAATAACAACTTAGTTGTGTAACTGTTGGCCCACCCCAATTACCCTAGATCAGTCCTTTTTGATGCACGTATATCTGTGTACAAAACATAAAATGTGCACGTACTTTTGACTTTTATAAAATATGGATTGAGTGAGTATAGGCTACTTACATATGTATATGCTAATCTTTATGCATGCAAATCTTTGCAAATTACCTCCTATGTGTGGAAGCGTTTTTGGAAAAAATACCGATATAACTTAGCAGGTGTAAATGCGTGAAGGTATTTTTTATGGGATAATTTTCAACGTGCAAGTATGCACATCCTTTCACACTGAAAATCAATGCAAAATCTAAAAGTAAAAAGTACTCGCATTTTTCACTTACATGACCTATCCTTAAAATTATGCCCAAAATGGCATATATTGCATGAACTTTAATCACTTGTGCAATTTAAGAGACAAAAAGGAACATTTGTTTCCCTTACTAGTAAAATCATGTATTCAGGTACTATTTAGTGATATTCATTGAAGACAGTTTAAAAGACTTTTCAGCAGCTAGTATTAAGCAAAAGTCATATTGCTTGACTTTCATAATTAGCTTTAACTGGACTGTTTGCAAACATGAAATATAATCAGTAAATAAGCCGCTGAACATCCTTATCCATTATAACATTATCTAATGGCAAATAAATACATCCATTTGTCATATGCTGCAATCAAAGGACAACAAAGTTGTGGGTGTATGTGTAAGATAGCTGAAAGATGTGTATATAATGTTTAACTACAGGACAAAAAAAGATTTCATACCTGAATTAGTCAGAAATTAAATATTTGAACAGTAGTGCCTTTAGAGGTCTTTACTATGTCCCAAGGGGTCACTTTTATTTGTAATAAGAATCACAGCCTATGTCATCCTACATCCTTACATAGACTGTAAGGATGTAGGATGACTTACTGAATAATTTTCATTTTATTTTCTTATCATTTTTATATTTTTCATTTTGTTTCATTTTTCTGCAAGGGGTATTTCATATCATTTTGTTTTAATATTTTAGTTCATATTATTTGTAAACAGAGTGTGCTAAAAGCTAGCAGGCAGCCATCTCCCACTTCCCACTGATTAAATACGGTCCCAAAATGTTTTTAAAAAGTCCTCTGGACTTGGCTTCCATCCCTCCCACCCTATTTTGAAGGATAGCATTGGTGGAGCAGAACAACTAAGGATCAGATAAGGAGAGGGGTGTATGGGAGGGAGGGATAAAGGACAATCCTGGGGAAGACCATTTTGTTAAAAGATTTTGGTGGGTAGGTTTAATCGGCAGGTGAGAAGGGGAGAGGGCTGGCTATAAATGAAGTAACAGAAAATCAAAATGTCATTTCAAACAGCACATCATTTATATTGATATATATCAAACCAATGTCTCACAACATTAATTGTGTAAAACTGTAATTCCACACAAATCCATCTCTACAATCCTCCTAGTTTCTGTCACTGCAATTCAAATACCTCAAAAAAGATCTTGGATTTTCCAATATGGTAGGTTAACACCAGATAGGTCTAACTGCTTATTCTGTTCTTATTTTACTGTTCATGCCATACAGAAGCACAGAATGTTACAACAAATAAGGACCATCTAGTCAGACCAATTTACTTCCTCATTCAGTACCAGACACTCTACTAGATATCAGGCTTTTTCTTTACTTCTTTGTTGCATCCAACAGTTTTATGAATGCATGGATTTCTCATAGCCATCATAGCAGTGATCTAATTTATTTAGATTTATAACAGTAAGCCAGCTTTCAAAAACATGAAATATTAGAACCTCAAAAGGAATTAAATAAAAATCAAAAGCAAGCAATGGATTTTAATGATTTTTGCATGTTTTAGATGATGCCAATATTATCGAAAAACAATTTGCTAGCTCTGCTGATTTTAAGAATTTAAATAACAAAAACCCTTGGCATTAATTTTTTTCAACAGCACAGGAAAAGTATTCATAGCAAAGCAGTTCAGCTTTGTCCTGAATGCTGATGGTAAAGATGGGGACTGGGTGATCAATTATTCCTATGTATATCTCAAACACTCCCCAAAGTCCCAAGCCTTTCTCCTACCCCCCAACTTCTACAACTAAGGCAATGGAGGGGGAGTCAGGGAAGGAAGGAGTGGTAAGGAGAATAGGTATATGGGTTTGGAGAGGGCATTCTGGAGAGTGGTTGGGAACTGAGGAATAAGCTGAAGGGCAACAAGTCTTCAGAGGCATTTGTTTCTGAATTTTAAAAAAGTTGAGTATGCTAGCAACTGATTGGCTGCCCATCTATGAGGATTCCTGAGATTCTGGGACTGCAAGGAAGGTTGGCGAGTCGGGCAGGGAACTGGGGAAAAATATTAAAGAGAAGGGGATCAGTTCCACTCCCATCTTTGCTTTCCTCAGCCCTTGGGCACCCACCCTTCCAAATTGTTTTATATACACTGTTTATTGCATGGTTATTGACCAATGCTTGTTTAAAAGTTGCAGCTTCAGGTGTGATATGGTTGGTTAACTGAGCCCCCAACTAAATTTCTGTAGAATTATAGGGCGATGACCTCTCTGTAGCCATCTGGCTGGTCAGGCACTGATGCACTGGGGAACCCTTGATATTGTATGAGTTTGATTGGATTAATCATGCCAGAAGTGAGCAGCTTAACTAAGAAAAATGGCAGAGGCCCAGTCTGCATTTGCAGTCACAAGCGGGTTGGCTAAACAAGTGAGCACAAAGGGCTAGTAATATGACAAGAAGCACTGCATTGGCTTGTTATGGTTACGCCTTTATTGGCTCAGGGGCTATTTAATAGTAAGTGTAAATGTACACTGGGGCCCATTTTCAAAGAGTTTAGGCTCCTAGCTTTTGGAGACAGACTCCTAAATTGGTCCTCTTGAAAGTGTACTAGTACTCAGTGCCTAAAATTAGGCTTCTAAATTTAGGGAAACTAAAAAGTGACTACAGAGGCAGAATTAAGGAATGGAAATAAAGATAGGTTCTTAGCACTGATTTTTAGAACTAGTCAACTAACTTACCGGATCATTCATCAAATGGAGATAGGGTGTTACCGCGGTAACACATGTGATAATTACCGCATCACAAATTGAATATTTAAATTTCAAATTTAAAAAAAGGGAGGGGTTTGGGCATGGTTTGGAATATTGAGGTGCCGGTAGTGCTGCGGGAGATAATGTTTTGCAAATTATCGCCGGCGGTATTGCCGGAAATACCTTACAGCTTTTCTACTGGTGCTATGAGGCGATCGTGTGCAGCGTGGCCGCAAATGTGATGGGTGAAAACGCACCGCTGCGATGCGGCTGCCTGCTCACGATTGTCACTGCCCCTTTTTTCTTGCGGCGATCATTCCGCTATATTTATAGCGCAGACGATAATTACCTCGGAATGACAAATTTAGGCCTTAAGTGCCTAACGCTAAGAAAACGAATATCAGACTAACTTTCGAAAACTATGTACGGCAGCATCTTTGGCCACACATAGATCAATGACAGTATTTTATAATCTGCATCTACTATAAAATATACATATTTTTACCCTAAAACATTAGCACATATAAGGGTAAATTTAAAAGGTTGCACATGCGCCATTTTATAATGTATACGTGTAGATTTTAAAATACTTTTCACCTCTACGTGCATATCTTACGAGAGAGAGAGAGAGAGATAGAGCTACTCTTTTTAGGGCTGTGCCTGACACTCAATATTTGCACCATTGTAAGGGGGCACTTTGATTCGGGGTGAGTTTTTGAGAGGTGGGTGGGGATTTGGGGATGGTATAAGAGAAACATACAGTGGTATTCACTGTAAACCTGGCATTATTAAAGAATTTTAGACCTTATAAGTGATGAAAATTTTAACAAGAGGAGTTGATTTGTTCGCTGCAGTCTCTGCCAGCTGCATTGTACAAATCAACTCCTTTTCATCACTTATAAGAACTAAAATTCTTTAATGATCTCAATTTTACAATGAATACTTCGGAATGTTTTTATAACACCACCCCCAAACCCCAACCCACCTCCAGAAAAATCCCAAATCAAAGAAACCCCTTACAAAGGTGTATATATTGCGTGTCAGGCACAGCCCTAAAAAGAGTCTCTCTCTGTCAATCTCTCATTAGGGATTACATGCATCAGTGCTGGCCCCACCTATGGAACACCCAGGCCCTGCCCCTTTTGCTCCTACTTTTTCTGGATTCACGCACATTCATGTACGCGTGTCTTTCCCAGCTATTAAAATTTGCGTAACTTGTGTGCTGCCCACTTACGCACATATGTGGCAATTTTTGCACAAGCAAAGCTTTTAAAATCTACCTCATATATGCTTACGTGCAAATACATATAATGCACTGAATGTATTTCAATACATTGAACGTGCATACTTTTCCTACCTATTTTTAAAATATCGGCCAAATTTTAAAAAGTACACGTGTGGGAATCATATTTTATAACACGCGTGTGCCGACAAGGGCATGTTATAAAATAGTTGCATCCTCTGCGTGCGTCAGGAACTGCGCGCGCATGGACACCTGTGTGCGTTTTTGAAAATCGACACCAATGCACGCATACATTTTATGCACATAAAGCCCGATATGCACAATTAATCGAAATTAACCAGGTTACCAATCTCTCCACCAGTTTGTCCAGTTCTTCTCCAGATCATTGAGACCCTCCTGGTTTTTCAGCCTCTTTCCCTAGTTCACCTAAACTTCTCACCCAGCCAATAATACAAAAAAAGAAACAAGTCTAGTATCAATTATGTCAGATAATTAGCAGGAGTAGAATTATGCAAGTAAATTGCCAAATGTCTGCACATTTCTTTTAAAATAGCAGTTTACACACATAACATTGGCCCACCCTGGAATTCCCTTAGATTGCCCCTTTTTTTACGCAAGTATATGTACGCAGGAAATGTAAAGTGTGCGCCTAATCTAACCTGATCATGTGTATAAATGTTTGAAAATTCACCCCTTAGCCTCCAAAGTTTGGCTAAAAATAGGCTTGTAACTTAAGAAACTAAGGGGGTCATTTTCTAAGCCTATCGCACCTGAAAAGGGACTTTTCACACGTGAAAAGACCCTTTTCGCGTGCGATAGCTTGCAGGGGGCAGAGTCGGGGCAGGGCGGGGAGGAGTCAGGGTGGCGAGGAGGCGGATGCGGTGGTATCTTCGCTGGCAGCGATAAGGTAAGCACAGTTATCGTCACCAGTAGGGCGCCTAATAGCACCACCTTTCACGGTTGCGCTATTGGATGCGAAAGCCGGCAGCGATAACACCGCAATGGTGCGATGGCTGCCAGCTTTCGCAGGCCCGCTCCCCCTTCGCCCCTCAGCCCCCTGTTACCGCTGGATTCACCATTCTGTGCGAGAATGGAGAATAAGGCCTAACGTACGTGCCTAAATTTAGGAGCTCAGCTTTTTGAATATCAGCCCCTAAATCTTTTAAATAAAATGTTGCCAATGATTTCCACTAAGACTGTGTTTGAGTTATTGCCAGTCAAAAGGTGATGCTGTGGGTGGGGGAGCGAGGGCAGGTGGTGTCCCCAGCTGTGTTGCACCGGAGGTGGACCCTTGGGCTGAGGTGGGGTTGAAGCGACCTGTAGGAGGGATCCTAAGGGTCCCCACCATTGGTAGGCAGAGAGGGCTGATGGAAAGAGGCTGGCTGGTGCTTCACCAATACCAGCCCTCATTCCCCGCGGGTTGAGCCTTTGGGTGCCAGGGCCAGCTGGACTTAGTTGGCCTCCGTCGGTGGTTGTCGATGGAAGGATCGAGGTCAGCCCTGAAGCAGCAACAGGTGTAGGTATCAGTCTGTACTGGACGAGACGGAGTCCCGGAGACCCAGGCGCCAATAGGAACACAGTCAGACAGGGGGTGCCCGAACAAAAGCAGGCCAAAGCCTGAATAAGCCAGGACAAGACTGAAGAGGCAGCATTGAGCAAGCTGGGTTTAAGGCTGTCGGCAATCTAGAAGTAGTGGCAAGCAAGGCTGATGTCTGGACGAGGAGAGAATCAACGAAGTGGTCAGGCAATGCAGAGGTCCGGGGCTGGAGAGAGGCGACGGAGTAGTCAGGCAATGCAGAGGTTCAGGGCTGGAGAGAGGCAATGGAGTAGTCAGGCGATGCAGAGGTCCAGGGCTGGAGAGAGGCAACAGAGTAGACAGGCAATGTAGAGGTCAAACCAGGTCAGCAATCCGATAGGAAGATGAAGGGACAGGAACACAGGAATGAAGACACTCAGGATCAGGAACCAGGAACAGACGAAACAACGAGAACTCGACTAGCTAGGGGACCTGTTGCAAAGGCAATCTGAGGAAGCGGGACCCGGGTTATATACCGGAGTACTGCTGATGTCATCATCCGGGGCCTACAGCTAGGTTCCCGCCGCGGACCCTACTTAAGGTTTAGTTGAGCGCACGCCTAGGGAGGGGCGTGGCGCTGGTTGGAATGGAGTCTCTCCGCGGGCCACATGGAGAGGCCCGATGCAGAGCGCCAGAAGCTGTAGCAGAGCCGGAGGCATCAGGGGGTGGACCGAGGATGGAGCCGGCGGCTGGCAGCTGCCAGAGATGAGGGACCAGGCACTGGATTAACTTGAGAGAGGTGAGAGGGCCGAGCCGCAGGTCTGCCATGGCCAGTCACGTAACAAGTTGCTTTTGTTATTTGTGACATATTGCTGAAATAATGCAGATGACACAGAACCCTCTGTTTTCTTTGAAAACAAATAAATGCATAGTAACATATTAATGACAGATAAAAGACCATCTCATCCAGTCTGCCCATTTGATTTCCTCTCTGGTTTTCGATCACTTTTGGTAGATAGATAAACATATTTTTCTTAAATATATTATTACGAATTGTGAGGGCAATTTTCAAAACTGCCTACATGGGTATTTTAATCCAGAGGCTTTGCACTAGTTTTCTAATAGAAAATATGAGCACGCTTTCCATTTGAAAATTTCTGGAAACAACCTACATAGTTTTTAAAATGCAAAACTAACAGGGTAATTCCTGCTTAATACCTGTTTTAGGGCCCTAACACACAGATTAATTACCACAACGTGTGTTAAAATGCAAATTATGCATTATTTATTTATTTATTTATTTATAACTTTTATATACCGGCATTCGTAAAAAAAAACATCATGTCGGTTTACAGACAACTGAGAAAGGAAATTACAATGATAGATGGAGGAAGGATAGGAAGTTAAAAGGTGACAACTTTACTGTAGAGCCAACGGGCGCCACAGTTATTAAATGAGATTACATGTGGTTAACCAGGTTGGACATAAATTAATTATATACAAGAGGCGACAGAGTGGGTGGTAGCGCGGGGTGGGGGATGAAGCGCATAGGGGAGGCGGGGTGGGGTAGGAACTGTACAAGGGGGCAGGTGGTGGCGATGGGAAGGAGAGGTGGTGACTGAATATCAGGAAGCCATAAAATGGATGGGGTGGTGAGGGAGGGAGGGTGTGTAGGGGGGCGGGGGGACACTGTACTAGGGAGAGGGAAATAATGAGTGTTGAGGAGAAGTCAAATGCTAGGGTTGAGAGGCGTTGGGATAGGCCTGTTTAAATAACCAGGTCTTGATTCCTTTTTTGAATTGATTAAGTGAAGGTTCTAGTTGGAGCTCGGTGGGGAGGGAGTTCCAAAGGGTGGGGCCGGCGATGGAGAAGGCTCTCGCTCTGGTGTTTGTGAGGTGAGCAATTTTGAGTGAAGGGGTGTGGAGGGTGCCCGCAAGGGAGTTTCTGGTAGGACGGTTGGCCTGGTGGAAGTGTGGCATATCTTCGATCCAGGGGGAGTTATTTTTATATAGCGTCTTATGTATGATAGTAAGTGTTTTGTATTGAGAGCGATAGGTGATTGGTAGCCAGTGGAGGTTTTGTAATATGGGAGTAATATGATCAGTCTTTCTTGAGTTTGTAAGGATGCGAGCCATGGCATTTTGTAAGATTTGGAGGGGTTTGATTGTGGAAGCTGGAAGGCCTATTAGCAGTGAGTTGCAATAGTCAAGTTTTGATAGTATAGTGGTTTGCATAACGGTACGGAAGTCATGTGCGTGGAGGAGAGGCTTAAGTTTTTTGAGGGTTTGGAGTTTATAGAAGCCCCCTTTTAGGAGTGATTTGATGTGGGATTTGAAGCTAAGTTGTGTATCTAAGAGATAGTTATTCAGATAGTTATTCATGAGAGAGGAGTTAAGGCAGAGTTTATGGTAATGTTTATGGTAATGTTTATGGTAATGTTTATGGTAATGTTTATGGTAATGTTCGGCAGTTAACGCATGCGATAACTCATCATCCCGTGCAATAGTGCATTAACGCACAGGATATTGTGTTTTATCGCTGGAAATAACTACACCATTTTTGGCTGCAATGTCCCCGCGATAGGACCGAAAATGCTTTTACTGCATTTTGCAGTTTGGGAGAGAGAGAGCCTCAGTATTAGAAAAGTAGATTTGTACACTGTACTCTTTGGTGTACAAATCTACTTTCTCTCAGCACGCCAAATGACACCAGTTTTCACAGGTGTCTACTGTGCTGTTCGTACATGTGATAGTGTATCTTAAGCTGCCCCTCCAATCCTTCCCCACCCCTGACACCTCATCCCAAATTTAAAGGTCCCCCCCCGTGACAGTACAAGTGAGAGAGAGTCCCCCCCGTGACACTTAGTACAAGTGAGAGAGAGTCTCTCTCTCACTTGTACTACAAACCTGCTGTCCTAGACCATTGTGATCTACTCTTATTATCTAACTCTTGACATTATAGCTTACTTTTCTGCATAGGTTTTCATACAGTTAGATAAACAATTTTAATCACCATCAATAGATGGGAATTGGGTTATAGTGGTGCAATTTTAATCAAAATGGCAAAATGAATTTGTGATTTTAAACTGTCTGTAAGGCTGAGAAATCAGGAATACATGCTGAGAAGTTACGTATGATAATTATGATTTAAATTTCTGTGGTTTGGTCTTTAAAGACTGGAAGAGTTATTTTTACTCATCTTCAACAGATTGCTTGGAGTACATTACTCAGTGTGCTGGAAATATCAAGTGCAACCATGTATAGATGGACCCATGTTTAAGTGTTAGTTGATTAGGTTGACACAATAGTAATAAATACTAAGCTTTATAAACCATACTTGCAAACAATGCTATAAACATTTGTAAAATATATACAAAAATACAGAGTAAATTCACAATGCTTTGAGCTTGAACATATTTGAAATTTCATATAATTTCAATGCAGCCAATAAACTAGATCCTAAATTAATGTTAAAATTTAGAATGTATAATGGTGTGTTTAATAAGCTATTTTTTTAAAACAAGTTGTAAATTTTCCCAGTTTTTAAACCAGTACTAAATTGTAGCAGAATTATAATGTTTCAATTCTAAACATATGAAAATCATTTAAAGCATCCTGATCCAACACTGTTTCAATTGGGATAGAGAGAGAGAGAGAGAGAAGAGAGAGAGAGACTGCCTAGCTATAATGCCCTCACACTAGATAGATATTTATATCTCTACGGGAAGCCCACCTAGTAACTTGAGGTGAGGTTTAGGTATTAGTGTAGGGGTTAGGGGCCACGTTGACATTCAAAGTGAGACGTATGAACACTAACAGCACAGTGCTCTCTTGTGAAGATTTGATGACCTTCGGAGTGAGGAAACTCAGCCAAAGATTAGATTTATGCAATGTTCTCTCAACCTAGCTTGAATCCATGGACTCTCTACCTGGGTAACAACAAGCTAGGTTGAGAGAACATTGCATAAATCTAATCTTTGGCTGAGTTTCCTCACTCCGAAGGTCATCAAATCTTCACAAGAGAAAACTGTGCTGTTCGTACGTCTCACTTTGAATGTCAAAGTGGCCCCTAACCCCTACACTAATACCTATTACCTAAACCTCACCTCGAGTTACTAGGTGGGCTTCCCACAGAGATATAAATAACTATCTAAGTTTTGGGGCATTATGGCTAGGTTCTGTCTCTCTCTCTGTCTGTCTGTCTCTCTCTCTCCTTCAAAACTACTAAAAATGGTCCACCCAGTGGTTGTATGCAATTCCAAAATAGGTATTAGTGCACTTTGTGATAAACTGCCTATTACCATAAAACACACCCCTTTTCCTATCACATGCAATATTTAGTGCATTTTGATAAATCCAGGCCTAAGTTTGTACCTGAGGCAATGGAGGATAAAGTGAATTGCCCAGGGTCACAAGGAGCAACAGTGGGCCTTGAACCCTGGTCCATAGCCCGCTGCTCTAACCACTAGGCTACTCCTCCACTTATTTAGATTATTATATAAGAGCATAAGAAATGCCAAGCTGGGTCAGTTCAAAATGCATCAAGCCCAACATCCTGTCTATGGCAGTGGCTAATTTTGGTTGGAAGAACTCGACAGATGCCAAAAAAGTAGATCTATTTCTTCTTACTCACTCCCAGTGATAGGTGGGCAAGGGAAAGCCATTGCTAACTAATGATGATTTATGGACTCTTCTTCCAGAAATGGGTCCAAACCTCTTTTAAATTCCACTATGCTAGTCAACATGATCACGTCCTCTTCAATAGACTTTGTACAACTGGCAATGGTGAACACAGTTGCTGTTAAATTATATTTTAAGAGGATAATTTCCTAATAACCTGCATAATGCTGAAGTCTTTCAGCCCGAGTTTTCAAAGGGGGCATATATGCATAAATCTGCTTTGAAAATAGGTTTCTGCGGAATACTGTACAGCATGTAAACACACATACCTGCTTGGGAGCAGATGTAAATATGTAAATATACATTTATGCTCATACTTTAGGAAATCAATGGTATGTTGCTTAAAGGGCTTCCCTGCCCCAATTCCACCTTCAGGAATACCTCTATCAAATACATATATATGTAGAAGCGAAACTGAATCCATGTGTACTTTTACATGCATAAGCCTTAGGACAATTTTTAAAAAAGCCAATTTACATGTGCAAAGGCATTGGGATATCTGGCCCTTGTTACTCTTGTTATAGCACTAAATATACTGTAAGTCCTCTATTCACTTTCTTTATTTGCAAGCTTGCAGATCTCATGACTGTGATGTTCAGTAAACCATAAAGGGGACAATTTTGAAACAGCTTGTGTAACTACACAGGCAGTTTTAATATGCATACTTTATGCAATTTTCAAGGAAAAACTACCCACGCTGTTTGTTTTTGAAAATTAGCAAGTGAAAAGAATGCACACTAAAAGCATTTGCATACTTTATACAGTACGTGTGGGGGGCGTGGGGCAGATTTTAACAGCCCTGCGTGTGTAAATCCGGCGTATGTCCCGGGGCTTTGAAAAAGGGGCGGGAAGGGGTGTGGGCGGGGCACCAGTCCGGGGGCGGTACCAAGGCCTCTGGCACAGTAGCCAGCCGGCGCGTGCAAGTAAATAACAAAATAAAGGTGGGGGGGATTTAGGTAGGGCCGGGGGTGGGTTAGATAGGGGAAGGTGGGGGGGAGTGGAAGGAAAGTTCCCTTCGATGCCGCTCCGATTTCGGAGCGGCCTCGGAGGGAACGGGGAAAGCAATCGGGGCTCCCCTAGGGCTCGGCGCGCGCAAGGTTCCCCTTTTTCCCCCCTTTGCACGCGCCGACCCCAGATTTTATAACATGTGAGCGGCTGCGCACACATGTTATAAAATCGGGCATAGATTTGTGTGCACTGGGTTGCGTGCACAAATCTATGCCCACGCGTAGCTATTAAAATCCAGCCCAGCATGCTAGCTTTTAGAAACTATATGGTTCTATATTCAAAGGAGTTTGTCCGGCTAACAGGGTCATTCATCAAAGTGCGCTAGGGCCCTAACACCACTGATAATGGCCTAACGCATACATTCTTTATTGCAAATTTTTAGTTTTAGTGAAAGGGAAGGAGTTTGGGCAGGGTTTATGAGAGAGTGAGAAAGAGAGAGACAGAGCACCTCTGGGGTGGAACACATAGTTGTCATCTATTTATACCACTATAGGAGGGTCATCCAGTAAATCGAGGTGAGGTTTTGGTGGTAGACTTGATAGTACCCAGGTAGGGCAAGAGAACATTTTAGAAAACTCATCTTTGTGTATCTTTCCTGTTTGTATGTCTGACTGTGCATGTAAAACTGGCCTCAAAACCCTAGTTCACCACCAAAACCTCACCCCTTCTGTTACTAGATGCCCCTTTTAAAGCGGTATAAATAGTTGACTACCATGAGAGTCTTGAAAAGAGTTTCTCTCTCTCTCTCTATGCGAAGCGCTGAAATAGCGCATGGTGCAATAACTAAAAAGCCACACCCCTTTTCCTTATCGCGAGCATTATTCATGTGAAATTTATAGCATTTGGAAAAACTCTTGGGTTTTAAATTTTCCTCAGTTTTAAAGGTCCCCTAGTCCAGATAAATTTGGCATGTTCCAGAGTGGGCAAAACTTATCCAAACAAGTTAGCTGGATAATGCAAATATTCAGTATTATCAAGCTAAGTTATCCGAAAAAGTTTAGGACTGCCTCAGAGCTGTAGAACAGCCATATAGCTGGTTAATTCAAAATGAAAAAAGAAAAAAAGCCAGCAGATTATCTCATAATCTCCTACTCGGCAAATTAATGAAAACAATGTTGGAGCTAGTGCCTGTTATAATCATCACCATCCCACAAGCCTCCAGGCTCTTGGAAACTCTTATTCATAAGGAAATGGTATTGGCAAGATCTCCCTGTTGATTCACATAGGAGACTGTGACTGCTGTAAGGGGTTTAGAACCTGATGCAGTAGTATTAGTAAATATATGAGATGTTTCCTTAGCAGCAACATATGATAAGTTTGCACCACCCAAAAATATTAGAGTGAAATATCCTTTCCAAATGTACAGTATGTTTTACTAAAGACTAATGGTGCAAAGAAGGAAGTTAAGAAGTTTAGAGAGAGTTTGGCATTAACATCATAATACTGATTGTGAGATTCAATATAAAGAAGCACTTCAAAAATATCAAAGAAGTTGCATGACAAAGAAAACAGTTGTTATAATTACAAGAATTAACACATATTTAAATCGTCCTTGTGAGCTATTTTTAGCTGTAAGGAATTTATCCATGAGCCTGAAACATTATACTGAAGTTTATCCGACTTGTGATAATGTAGCTTTTTATTTTAGTGATAAAGGGGGTAAATTTCGAAAGGAGTTACACACATAAATGTAACTACTATTGTAGCAATTTTCGAAAGCTTTTTACTTGAGTAAAGTGCACTTATACGAGTAAATCCTATGGACAATTCAATAGTGTATATTGTAGCAATTTTCAAAAGCCCACTTACTCAAGTAAAGTGCATTTATTCAAGTAAAATCCATTTTTTCTTGAGTAAATGCTTTTTAAATCAGGCCCAATATGCACATTATTCACACTCAATTTAATATATATCCCTGGTGAAGGTGACTATAGTAATTCTGTGATATGGCATGAGTTCAACTGTGTTACTTTAAGTGAGATTACATCGCTTGTAGGAATACTGCATAATGTTTCCTCCCCTTTGGATACATGTCCTTTTGCAATTATAAAGGGTTTGAGAGATTCACAGGTAAATTTAAAAGGAGCGCTTGTGCACCCTTAAACGCACACAGTGGGTACGCGAGCAAAGATACACTTAATTTTATATCATGCGTGCAAGTTCATGTGCATCATTTAAAATATCCCTGCTGTATTTATGTGTGCAGCCTATGGGGCAGAATTTCAAAGGGTTACGCGCGTAACTCCTGAAAAGCTGCCCCTTCCACCCCCTGCACGTGCTGAGCCTATCTTGCATAGGCTTGGCAGCGCGCGCAAGCCCCGGGACGTGTGTAAGTCCCGGGGCTTTCCTGGGGGCGTGCCGGGGGGCGTGTCGCGGCTGGCGCATCATCGGGGGGTGTTCTGGGGGTGGGGCCGTGGGTGTGGTTCCGGCCCAGGGGCGTTCCAGGGGCATGGCCGCAGCCTCCGGACCAGCCCCCGGACTGGAACATGGCGCGCCGGCAGCCGGCCAGCGCGTGCAAGTTACGCCTGCCTCGGACAGGTGTAACTTGTAAAATAAAGGTGGGGGGAATTAGTTAGGGCTGGGGGGTAGGTTAGATAAGGGAAGGGAGGGGAAGGTGGGGGGGCCAGAAGGAAAGTTCCCTACAAGGCCGCTCTGACTTCGGAGCGGCCTTGGAGGGAACGGAGGATGGCTGAGCGGCTCGACGCATGCGGGGAGCCGATTTTGCACAGCCTTGTGCACGCCGACCCTGTATTTTATAACATGCGCACGGCAGTGCGCGCACGTGTTACATTTTTGCACTAGTGACCATGGGAAATGGGGAAGAGAGAGTGAGAAAGAGAATGATTCTTTTGTTAGAGAGGCAATATAACTCTCTATATATCTCCCACTGAAAGAGGGGTACTTTCAACTCAGGGTGGGGTTTTCTTGGGGGGTGCTGTTACAAGGGTCTACAGACCTTTGAACTCTAGACAGACCAATGTAACAGCGCCCCCCCAAAACCCACCCTGAGCTGAAAGTGCCCCTCATACAGTGGGAGATATATAAAGTGTCATATTGCCTCTCTAATAGGGGCACTCTCTGTCTCTCTTTCCTCCACCCAAAAAATCTCCAGACTTATGCCTCATCAGCAGCAGCAGTATAGTTATGCAGGTAGCATGGCAATGGGCGTCATGATCAGCCTATGCAAAATTTGGGGTAAGTCTTGCCCGCCCTGGGAATGCCTACACTCCGCTCCTATTCTGGCTCCTTAATATGCATGTATTAGGCCATTTTTTGTTGATGCTTAAGTTTATAAAAGTAATAGATGTGTAATTTTCAAAGGAGTTACACACAGAAATATAACATACTACTGGTAGCAGTTTTCAAAAGTCATTTATGCACGCGGGAAAAACGGGGGTTACGGGTGTAGCCAGGCCAAAGGGGCCCAACTATGTGCGTAACTCCTGTTCCGCACAGAAGTGCTGGGCCCAAGAAAAGGGGCGATCCGGGAGGTGGGGAGGGGCGAGGCTGGAGGCAAAAATTCTGCAACAAGGAAATAAAAATAAGGTAGGGCCTTCTAAGGGGTCGGGGAGGAGAAGGGAAGAGGGAGGGTAGGTAGGAGTTAGGAAAGTGCTCTCCCAGTCCGCTCCTTAATTGGAGCAGACTGGGAGGGAACTGGGGAAGGCCCGATCTCGTCGCTGCATGAAACGTGCAAATTTCTACCCTCCCCCCCCCCTTGTGCGCACCGCCCTGGATTTTATAACATGCACGCGCAGGCGCACGCATGTTATAAAATCGCATGTTCATGTGCACCTGCTGGGTAGCGCACACATATGGATGCGTGCGCGTATTTTTTAAAAATCTACCCTATAAATTGCTCTTATGCAAATATTGTAGCAATTTTCAAAAGCCTACTTATTTGGGTAAAATGAATTTACATGTGTAAAACCCAGTTTTACACATGGGAATGTTTTTAAAATCAGGCCCATAATGAATACATTTTTTTCTGAAGGATATTTCCCCATTCAGTTAAAGAAGGAAGCTATAAGATCAATACTAAAAAATTCCCTGCTGAATGGTGAGATTACCAATTTTCAACCAATTTTAAATTTTAAAACTCTAGGTAACATTATGGCGACATGTGCTTGAGCAACTTGAATAATTTTAAAAAATATATAAAGTCTTATATTCTCAACAAAATGGTTTCAGGAAAGCTCATAGCACTTAATTACTCATACTTTCCTTAACAGACATGTTATATTCCCATTTTGACTGTGATGAAACAGGAGTTTTGGTCCAACTGGACATATCATCAGTGTTTGAAACAATCAATCAACAGCTGATGATATTGAGACACCAAGAAATAGAGATAGAAGGTATGTTTTAACATGGTTTAAATCCTTTTTAGCTGACAGGAAGCAAGGTGGTTATCTAGGAGATCAATGATTTCAGTGGCTCATGATACAATCTGGTGTACCACAGAGCTCATCTCTTTTCACAAATTTATTTAATATTTATTTACATCCTTTGGGGAAAGTGTTTTAAGTCCTTAGGACTACATAGTTATATTTATGTGGATGAGATTCTGTTTTATATTCCCAGTGATAAATAAGGGGAGTTTTCTTGATTCTCTTCAGAATTACATGTGAATTTTAAGTGAACAAAGGTGTTGTAATGCTCTGTCACTAAATATTAGAGATGTGAATCATGTGCCCAATCGTCTTAACGATTGGGTTCGGCTGGAGGTAGAAAAAAATCTCATCGCTGGAGATGTGAATCGGAAAATAAACAAACAAATGTCTATGTTATTTTTTATTATGGTTGTATATTTTTGTAATCTGTACTGGACAGAAATTATTTTGGAAGATGCTGTTACACCACGCCTACCGTGGTCTTCACGCTGTGATCGGTGCACCTTACTGCCAGCTCAAACCAGGTCCCGGGATGCCGCTGATACCATGTCACTCTGCCATACTTCCTCTGTTGCACCCCAGTTCTTTCAAGACCCTGTTGCAGGAATTCAGCTATGGTGCTTCCCCAATTACACCATCCTGATGGACCATTTAAATCACGACATGACAGCAAGATCATTCTTCCTTACAGTGCTCGTTGTTTGTCTTTTTCGTTCCTTGCCTTGTCTTGTTTCCTGCCTTCGCTCCAGCCCCCAGCTTTCTTTCCTATCTTGATTCTACCCTTGACCTTGTCCTTGGCCCCTGTTCTCTTTGTCTTCCTAGGACTGATTTCTTATTGCCTCAACCCTGCCCAGTTTCCTGATTGCCACCTGCCTTGACACTGGCCTGCTACCAGTGTCATCTGTCCACTGCCTGCTTCAACCCCTGGACCATTCTGTGGTGGACACTCGCCTAATTTCTGCTGGCCTCAAAATCAAAGAGCTCAACATGCAGGAGAAGAAGTTGGTACAGATAAAGCCTCCTTTCTGTACCAGCTTGAGTGGGTCTGCCTGCTGATGGTGTGAACCCACCTGTACTGGGCAATACCAAGTGCACCACAGCCCAAGAGCTCACACTGCATGGCAGACGCGAAATATAAGATTTTTATAAACAAATTAAATTAAATAAAGCAATGACCCCCAACACTCTCCCCTCTATTCCCCATGCCTAACCTCACCATGTTCCCCATTCCTTTCCCCCTCTCCAACCCAATGCTCATGCCTCAACCTCTGAGCATGTAGGGCTCTTTCTTGAGTCTATTGGCCAGTACTTCTAATGTCACTCAGAAGAGAAAAGCCACCTGCTTCCTGCTCTAGTCCTTCCCAGGTAAAATGCATGGAACAGGACATGGTGGTGAAACTGACAGAACAGAGAAGAGCCACACTGCTCCTTTATCCCTCCCACATTCTACCCCTCCACTTCCATCTTCCCCTCCTCTCCTATTCTGCAAGGAACAGGAAGGGAGGAGTGAGGTTGGAGTGGATAGAGCAGAGTAATGAAAAGCCATCCTGTTCCCTAATCCAATCCTTTTGTTCCTGTTTTTTTTCTGAAAGAACAGAAAGGGAAGGGCTAGTACTCAGAAAGTTTCCAGGTATGTTTGGAAACCCAGGGATTTAACTAAAATCCCAAAGTCTTCAAAAGTTAAACCCAGAGAATTCCATGTTATACAAATATATGAAAAGCTTTCCAATGGCAAAATCAGATGTAATTGGGGCTTCATGCTAAAGTAGAATTAAGCTAAGAAAAATGAAGCTATAAATGTTAGCATCATTAGATATTACTATTGAAAAATACTAGGCATGATGTTTTTATCTCATTCATAGTGAAGAGAAAATATTTTTCTATTTATGTGTCCATGAGGAAAGTTAATATAATTTTGGCCCTTACATTCCAGTTCCAACCTTTTTAATGTATGTATTTTAAGCTACTAAATCCCCTTCCCCCCTCTGGTGGTCAATCTGGATGGTTAATTTTCTAATTTTGGCCATAAAAAGGATATTGACTTATATCATCCTGTACTATCTATTGAGGTATATGTGTGTGGGGAGAGACGGAAGATAGACAGTACCTTGACTGAGAGGAAGGGGATAGAGAACTGAACTTGTAAAGGGAGGAGAAAGCTACTGCACCTGAGTGGTGGGGTGTGTGGAGGACAGAGAAGTCTGCATGAGAGTAGGTTAGAGGGTCTGCTCTCTTCAGGAAAGAAATGCATTCATCAAGTATTCCAGCCAACAGCATACGGCCTTAGGACCAGATTTTAAGCAATTACTCAAGTAAAATTGGGCTTTACTTGAGTAAATGGATATTGAAAATTGCTTTGATAGTATGTTACATGTACGCACACATTCTTTGAAAATTATCTCCTTATTGCATAGCATGCTATTTTTAGTGCATGCCAAATGGCTTTAACAGGCATGCTAAACTTTGTTGCATAACCATTTTAATCTTAAGAACAGCATATATTTATATTTATGTGTACATTTAGGGACAGCTTTTGTGGAGTGCGGCCTGTGCAGCTGCACAAGCTGCCGTGCCCCAGGTGGGGTTCCAATATTGGACTCCTCACTCCTGCCAGGGCCCTTCAAATGTCTCGCTTCAGGCTATCGTTGTTCTTGTTGGGGATGAGAGGCATTATGTTTGAACCTCTGAACCTTCATTATTCTTGTGTGCTGTTGTGTATATTGAACCCCTGTCATTGTTATTATGGGGTGCGGGGAAGGGGAAGGAGGAATTACATTGAGACCATTGAGCCTCATGTGTGTGGAGGAGTATTTATTTATTTATTTATAATGTTTATATACCGATGTTCCTGTATGTTATTAGGAATATTTTATTTTTTTCCTTTTATAACATTTAATATTCCATTTAAGATACTTACCTTGAATATATTTTCTAAATGTAGAAATAAATAATACTTCAATTTTTTAAGGAGGGCAGGCACCAATTTTAGTTTTTGCCAAGGGTATCAGTTTACCTGTACCCTGCTCTGATTGTGTGTCTATTGTATGTACACACTCACAACACTAGCATTATCATTTCAAATCTCTCATTATAAATTGCATATCTAATATTCTCTTAAGTACAAGTTCCTTTAGTACCCGTGCATGAAATCCCATCTATGCCCATGTTTTGTTATAAATTAATATCTTCAGGGAAGCCAAATTCTTTCCTCACTGCCACACAAGGGTCATATCCTCATCAAACTTTTTGTCAATTATTGGCTTTCATTTTTGAGCAATAAAATAAAACAAGGTGGTTATCATTCCTTTTCCCATATCCCCCATAATTATCCCACTTATCACAAGAATGGTGAAATTGCAATGGTGGTATATTAAAATCAGTTCACAGCATATCAAGGTAAATTGTAATTTTTCCCAAAGGTTTAACTGCACAAAATTAAATGAAGACTTATTTTCTGTATTAACCTAAGAATAATAAGGCTACTTGTCTCAAAAAAAAGCCATATAAATCACAAAGGGGATGTTTTCAGACTGTCTGCATTGGGACAAAATCTGTGAGTACATTTTACCCACTGACTGCACTTAATTTCAGAAACTTGCAATGGGCATTTTTTCCATGGAAAATAATGCATGTAAAGTTGAAAATGCAATCTGCAAGCATTACTTCAACTTATAGCATTTAGGACATGTAGATTGAAAAGGACTCAACAAAGGCCATGAAAATAATTTACTGGTGCTAAGCTGAGGAATTCTATCCACAAAATTCTGCTTTATTGATGACTACTAGCTTTTTTGCAAACTAGTCAAATCCTAGCTCTTCCGTGAAGCATTTGCAACTTGCTATCTTTCATATTTTTTTTGCCTTATGGCATACACTGATCTCATTTAGGTTTGTTGTTACCATTTTCTTATTTAATTTGCTGTAACAATTTTAGTATTGCAATTTTTAGATTTATTGGTGATTATATTTATACTTTATTGACATCTTAGACATGATTTATTTGGTTCAAGACACCTATATGCTTTTCTATATACAGTTGCTATTGAGAGAGCTGCACCATATGGAATACAAATTAAAGTTTAGTTACAGTTTAAAGCAACTTTTGTCAGAACTGTGGGGAACAACTGCATTGAAGTTGAAGGCCTGCTCTACGAAGTCAGCTGGAAGACAAGAAGCCTGAAGGAAGACCTCATTTGTTATGTATGGACTTTGTCTTAAACAAGACTTCCCAAACTGTGGGTCATACTCCAAATGGGGGCCACAAAATCTTAAGCTGGAGTACTCTTCAAGCAGAAGCAGAATTAGAAGAAGTCAGCTAGAGGCCTGTGTGCCAATACATACTCACAGGCCCTGCAGTATCCTTGCCCTTCCAAAAGTTTCCAGAAAACCCAGTTTGAGGAGGGATCAATGCCATTGCAGGGCTTGTGGACTTGCATTGGCTTAGAGGCCCTATGCTGACTTTTAGCATAGGGCCTCTAAGCCAATGCAAGTCTGCTAGCAGATCACCATCAGGCTTGGAATCTGCCATGAGGGAAAGAAATGACAGAGTGTGAAAGAGCCAGTGGAGACTGCCACTGCTTCTCTCTTCTCACTTGCTACTGAACCTACCAAAAGTAAGGTAATCACGTCTCAAAAATTATCACAAACTTCTGAATAAACTCCACCCCCAAGATCTGATGTTGAAAGAAAAAATTCAAAGTTAGTAGAACATGGTGCCTTCCAGTCTTGGATACTTCCACCTAGAATAAAGCTATCAGCTTTGGACGATGGAGTATACAAAGTCATTTACAAAAGCATTGAAAATATTTATTTGCTTTAGCATTAAATCAGAAATAGCATTGTATGCAAGTTCCTGTACATATGTAAATGCAGATTATGAGCAGGCTATTTGTGATTTGCACTATTATTTTTATGTATGTATCACAAGTACTCTGTCTCAAACTCTTCCTATCAGCCCTAGCTTGATGGACTACCAGGGTACTATCAAGCTAGGATGAGAGAACAATGAAGTAATTTCATCTTAGTCTGACTTTCCTCATTCCAAATGACATCAAATCTTTACTGAGGTCTACTGTGCTGTTCGTACATCTCATTCTGCATGTAAAACTGGCCCCAAAACCCTATACCACCACCAAAACCTCATCTCGAGTTACTAGCTGGTCCTCCTATAGTGATATAAATAGTTGACTACTATAAAGGCCTTATAAAGAGTCAGTTGGTCTCTCTCCCGCTCTCTCTCTCAGAAATGCCTGTCTGCGCACTTTGGGAAAGATTTTAAAAGACTTGCGTGCGTAAATCCAGCTGGATTTACGCGCGCAGGGGACTTGCACGCCGACACGCCTATGTTGCATAGGCCACCGGCGCGCACAAAGCCCTGGGATGCAGGTAAGTCCCGTGGCTTTGCTTGGGGGGTGGGGTGGCGCGGCATTCAGGGGTGTTCTGGGGGCAGGGCTGTGGGCATGGTGCAGGCCCGGGGCGTTCCGGGGGCATGGCCGAGGCCTCCGAACCAGCCCCCGGGCCGGGGAATGGCACGCTGGCAGCCGGCCGGCGCGCACAAGTTACGTCTGACTTGGGCAGGCGTAACTTTCTGAGCAAAGGTAGGGGGGGATTTAGTTAGGGCTGGGGGGTGGGTTAGGTAGGGGAAAAGGAGAAGGTGGGGGGGGGGGCTGGAAAAAAAGTTCCCTCCAAGGCCACTCCAATTTCGGAATGGCCTCGGAGGGAACGGAGGCAGGCTGCTCGGCTCGGCGCACTTAGGTTGCACAATTGTGCACCCCCTGTGCACGCTGACCCTGGATTTTATAACATGCGCTTGGCAGCACGTGCATGTAATAAAATCAGGCGTAGATTTGTTCGCGATGGGTTGCACGAACAAATCTACACCCACGCATAACTTTAAAAATCTACCCCTTTGTGACTAGTGAAGTACAAGTTATCACAGGGTACAAAAACTTTAACAAACGTTGCAATAAACTACCTATGTGAAGCGCTAAGATAGTTAACACTCAGCGCAAACCTGCTAATAGCGGTGTATGAGTGCGCACTAGGGGTGTGCATTCGGATTGACCGCATTAGTAAAACGCAACTCATATTTTTTTTTTACTTAAAAAATTGATTCGACATAAACGATCGGATTTCCCACATATCGAACATAGATATGTTCGATATGTGGGAAATCGCGATTGTTGAGCCAAAATAAAAATATAAACCCCCTCACCCTCCTTAATCCTCCCCCCGACTTACCACAACTCCCTGGTGATGGAGCGAGGAGTGAGGACGCCATTTCTGCAATCCTTGGCGAGAAGCATGTGACGTCGGCGGCACGTCGAGTGACGCCGGCGTCACGTGATTCCCGGCTCGTTCGCGCCGGACGGCTCGTTCGGCCCAAAAAGAACTTTTGGCCAGCTTGGGGGGGCCTCCTGACCCCCCCAAGCTGGCCAAAAGTTCTTTTTGGGCCGAACGAGCCGTCCGGCGCGAACTCGCCGGGAATCACGTGGCGCCGCGTCACTCAGACGCGACGTCACGTGATTCCCGGCAAGTTCGCGCCGGACGGCTCGTTCGGCCCAAAAAGAACTTTTGGCCAGCTTGAGGGGGTCAGGAGGCCCCCCCAAGCTGGCCAAAAGTTCTTTTTGGGCCGAACGAGCCGTCCGGCGCGAACTTGCCGGGAATCACGTGACGTCGGCGTCACGTGATTCCCGGCTCGTTCGCGCCGGACGGCTCGTTCGGCCCAAAAAGAACTTTTGGCCAGCTTGGGGGGGTCAGGAGGCCCCCCCAAGCTGGCCAAAAGTTCTTTTTGGGCCGAACGAGCCGTCCGGCGCGAACGAGCCGGGAATCACGTGACGCCGCGTCACTCGACGTGCCACCGACGTCACATGCTTCTCGCCAAGGATTGCAGAAATGACGTCCTCACTCCTCGCTCGATCACCAGGGAGTTGTGGTAAGTCTGGGGGGGGGGATTAAGGAGGGTGAGGGGGTTTAAATTTTTTTTTTGCACATATGTACATATACCCAACTCATTGGATTTTTTTTATGTCCATATTGGCCGCAAGTGGGACCCCCTTTCGGACATAAAAAATATGAACATAAAATTTTGCTCTGCACATCCCTAGTGCGCACATTGGTCTGCCCTCGCCCAGGGACATGGCCATTTTACAACACGTACATATATGCACGCATGTTATAAAATAGCCTGACCATGCTTTAACTGGATGTGTACCTGTGCACACAAATGTCACTTCTACCGTGTGAGGGGATCTTTAAAGCTATGCACACAGACACCATTGGCCATTTTCCCTGTTCATTCCCAGTGAACCCAGTTAAGAGATAGGACTTCAAAACCCCTCTAGTTTAATAGCTTCCCTTCCTCCCTGTTAGCCCTAACCTTTAAAACCCTACTCACCTGCCTAGAATTTTTTGTTTTCCAACTTACATGTCATCCACAGAAGAAGTAAAATTATGTGGGAGTGCACGTATTAATTCACAAATTTTAGGTTACAATCCTGGAATGCCCATGCCCTGCCCAGACAACGCCCATTCCCCACCCCTTTTCAAAAACGTTTCATTTGTGCCCACAGAGGCAAGTACGCACATATTAGGCATGCTTATAAAAACTCCTCGGTGCACTCCGGCCTTACAGATTCACGTATCCCCTAATTTTGGCATGTGCCAGTCTTTTAAAGTTCACTTTTAAGTGCATGGGTCTTTGTTACAGGTTCACTGTGTGGTGTGATAAAATACAAACCCATTATCCCCCAAGCATCTCCCTGGTGAGATTTGTTATCTCAAGACACAAAATGCCACACTCACACCCTGAGTCAGTACAACTGAAGATTCCAGAAATAGGTTTAATTTGTGCTTGATTATGCTTCAGAAAGCAATGCAGCAATGCAGCAGAGATAATACTTAGAAAGGCAATGCTTATAATAATAATACAGCCTCTAACCTAGAGATCCAGATAATAAATTGAGAGTAGTATTTCTCCCAAAGAGTGGTAATTGTTCCAATCAAGAGTTTTTACAGGTTTTCTATGAAGTGTATATTTTCCAGCCAGGAGATTAGTGCAGAGGATTATATAAATTGGTATTCCCTGCCAGTTTCCATTGTAGCTGGTGAATGATTTTTGAAAGTCCTATGGTTCACTACTAGTTCCCTGAGTGACTTGTGGAAGATTTTTTTTTTAGGATAAAATGGTTACTTGCTGATCCCTTGAATGATCAGTGCATAATTTATGATGTTTTGCATGGCTAAACTTTTATGAATGAGTTTATTACCCCATTTCTATGTTACCGAACCTTATGGCACGAATGTAAACTGACAGATTGTAGTATCATTACTTTTATGTGCCTCACTGTAAACCGTTGTGACGGTACCCACCTTAACGACGTATAGAAAAGAATTTAAATAAATAAATAAATAATTTTCAGGTCACAGAATGGAAGTTGCAAATGATTTTTACATAATATCTGAATACAGACCCTGTCATAAGGTGTAAGGTGTTAGTGTACCTGCACAGCTCAAACATATTTTCAGAATTTTTTTCTTTTTTCCTTGGCTAAGGGAAAAATACCGTGTTTAGTGTTGAATTATGTACGCCGTGTCTTAAACTTTTTAGGCCTGATTTTAAAAGGCATTTACAAGCTTAAAATTGGGTTTTACATGAGTAAATGCACTTTACTTATGTAAGTGGGCTTTTGAAAATTGCTACAATATATGCAACTGAATTGTCCATAGGATTTACATACAAAAGCGCATTCTGCGCACGCATTCTGCTCATCAGCTCTTCACCTCTCAACTTGTACTGATTCCTCAGATTTCTGCTCCCCCAAATTCACGACTGCATTTTTTCGCATTGAATTTTAACTGCTATTCATTTGACCACTTCTCAAGCTTTTATAGATCACTTCTCATTCTTACTCCCTCAGGAGTGTCCACTGTTAGAGATCTTTGTGTCATCTTCAAAAAGGCAAACTTTTCCTTCTAACTCCTCCTCAATGTCCTTTACAAAGATATTGAACAGAGCTGGCTCCAAGATCGATTACTGAGGTACTCCACTAATCACCTTTTTCTTCTCAGAGTGAATTTTATTTACCACTACTCTCTGCCGTTTAGCACTCACTCAGTGTCTAATCAGTCCACCACTATGGAAACTACCTCCAGGCAGCTCAGTTTATTTATGAGTTTCCTATGGGGACAGTATCAAAAACTTTGCTGAAATTCAAGTAAATCACGTCCATCATATGCCCTATATCTAATTCTCTGGTTACTAAATCACAAAAATAAATCAGATTCATTTAATATGATCTCCCTCTGATAAAACTAGACTGCCTTGAAGATATAGCAATCTTTTTTTTCTTTCAGTAAACTCTCAATTATTTTTACCACCACCAAGGTCAGATTAACTGGCCTATAATTTCCAACCTCAACCCTATTACCATTTTTTTGAAGAGGGACAATATCTGCCCTTCTTCTAGTGACATGGAACAACCCCCATCTCCAAAAATCTATTAAACAGATCCTTCGGTGAGCCTGCCAGAACCATTCTGAGCTCCTTTAATATCCTTGGATGCATACCTTGCAGCCCAATGGCTTTTTTTCACCTTCAGTTTTTCTAATTCCATTCAAACACTCTCCTCTGTAAATGGTGAGGTATCTACTCTACTCCCACATGTATCCTTCACATCCAGGACAGTCCTTTTCCACTTCTTTCTTTAGGGAACACTAACAGATGTCTTTATATTTTCTGCTTTTTCTTCATCTCTCTACCCGTTTTTCATCTTTTGCTTTCAATCTTACAGTTCTACCTTTGGTCTTCTTTCTTTCTCTGATATAGCTGAAAAATGTCTTATCACCTTGCTTTCCTCATTAGCTATTTTTTTTCTTCCATATATGTTTTTCCTATCCTGACTTCTTTAGTCACCTCTTTCAGTCATATCCTGACTTTTTTTAGTCACCTGTATTCTTGTTTTTGAGATCTTGGACTTTCTGAATGCTTATCATTTTGCCCTGACTTTTTCAGACACTTCCTTGGTAAACCATACTGGTTTCCTTTTTTATCTTAATTTTATTTACTTAATTGACATAAAGATCTATTGCTCTCACAATAGCTCCTTTTACTTTAGCCCACTATTCTTGCATTTCAGCTACCTCCTCCCAACTTGTCAAAGTCTCCTTAAGGTATCTGTCTATTTAATGATTTTGTTGATATTTAGGACTGAGCTTTGCATGGCTTCTCTCCATCTAGAAAATTACAGCAGCAACAAGTTTCAAAAACTGAATGCACCAATATAATAACCTTACATACAAGCATGCAAAACATTTGTAACTTATTTTTCTCATCTACTTAATGCATATTCATAAGGACCAATCTACCACCCACACAAGGTTTCAAAGTTTTCAACAAATGGTGCTCTGTGTCACATATAATCATTGGTCCACTATATCTTCTAAAGTTCAATTTTAATATTTTTGAAATGCATATAAAATTATAAAGTACCACTTCCCTTCACTTGAAGACCGCCTGACATGATATGTTTTGAATTCTCTGCATCAGGAGGATATGTATGTGTTACTTCTACGTGCTGCATCTGCTTGTTTGTTCACAATGCCAACATTATCTTCCATTTTGAATTCAGGAAAATATGTTCAACACAAAAGGAATTGTTTTAAACCCAATTTCTGCTTACATGGTGTTACCCAATTAGACATTTAACTGTTCAATTTCAATTAACAACCTATTGCATTTACAATAATACACTCTGTTCTATTTCAGCATTGAAATCCGATGTGTAAACAGATTGCAAACAATAAATCCAATCTTGCTCATGTTGATTTAATCTTCGCACCTTAAAAACTGTCTGACAGGTAAATTATTTTTGAATTGCATTGGATGAAAGCTTTGATATAATAAGAAATTATTTCTCTCATGAGACTTTCTATAAATACTCATTTTTGAGGTTGCAGCATCTATACTCTGATATTGAGGAATATCAGCTTCAAGCAAGAAATATGGTTTCTCACTAGAGGCTATCCTTATTCTTGCATAAAACAAGCTTATTGGAGAGTTTTATATGCAAATCAGAAATTACTAATGACATAGGCACAGAAATATGAGTTGAGCCAGCAGACTTACTGAACACAGTACTCCAGGTATAAACACAGTGTTCAGTTCTGGAGACCATATCTGAAAGAGGATAGAGAAAGGGTGACCAAAACAGTGTAAGGTCTGTATTGGAAGGCTTATGATGACAGGCTGAAGGATCTGAATATCTATAACCTGGAAAAGTGGAGGTGCAGAGGAGATATGATCAGACCTTCAGATACCTGAATGATTTTAATGATAAATGTTCCTCAAATCTATTATGGAGGAAAGCAAACAGTAGAACTAGGGGTCACAATATGAAACCAACATCAGGAAATATTTCTTCACAGAGAGGGTGGTGGATGCCTGGAATGCTCTTCTGGAAAAGGTGAAGACAAAAGGAGTAAATTAATTAAAAAAGGCATGGGATAAACACTGTGGATCCCTAAAGGCTAGAGTTGGAAATTAAGAAAAGGGTGCATGGGGGTAAACAGCATGGTGTGACAGCTGCTACCTCTAACAGAAGGCATGGGGATTACTACCCCTAACCAATTAGCATACATGATTTTGAGACAATTGCAGCATTGCTCTCTGCTTCGACGCTAGGGGGTGAAGAAAAGGGGAATTGGATTCAGATGACAACCAACACTGGGCCCTGACTTTTATGGTCTAGGGCAGTGGTTCACCAATAGAGGAGAGGACTGGGAGAGAACTTCCCTAACCCCTTAACTAACCTTCCTCCATTTTCCCCTCACTCCTTTCCCCCCAACCCCTAAACCCACCCCAAGTAACCTCATTTTTTTTTGTTTCTGAACTTACCTGCTCTCTTGAACAAAAGTAACTTCCATGCACCGACCGGCTGCTGGTGTGCCCTTCCCTGATGGTGCTGTCCCGGCCAGACCCTGCCCCTAGCCCGTCCCTTTTCAAGAACCCGGCACTTCCGTGCGTACCAGCAGATATGCACATGGCTGGACTGCTCTGAAAATGCACTCGGCGCACCTGTGGCCAGTATTGGCGTGCACCAGGGATTTAAAATTCTCCCAATAAACGAATAAATAATAAAGAGGGCATTTTGCAGGTAAGTGGCACAATAAATGCACAAATAACATAACATAAAGTTACATCTCCTCTTCAGAAAACATAACATTTTAAAATAAAATAAAAATATGTGCAGAACTATACCCAAACTCCATCCCCCTAATACAGAGAATTTCAAATGTCATGTTGGGTGGTTTTCAAATGAAGGGAAGTGTTACTTTACAATTTTATATGCATTTCAAAATTATTAAACTTTGGAAAATATAGTGAACCAATGATTATATGTGACCCCACTGCACTGGTGAAAACTGTGGAACCTTGTACAAATGGTATAATGGTCCTTTGAAGCTGCATTAAAGAGATTAGAAAAAAAAGTTACAAATATTTTGAATGCTTTTATGATAATTTCCCTTCATCTTGGCCATTATATCGAAAAGGCCCTCCCCTTTGTGCACCACTTAGTGCAATCCATAGTGCAAGTTTAAGTTAACATCTTTGACATTGGATGTCTCTCTTTTTGTTTAATATGCGTCCTGTTATGCCTTTTGCTCAATTGTTAAAAATCTTGCATTTTGAACTTTTGTAAACCGTTATGATGGCTTTACCAAATGACAGTATATAAAACTAAAAAAGAAATAAATAAATAGATAAATAAATACATAAATAGATTGCTGGTGCTCAGGTGAGCACATATCAAGATACTAGAGACTTTTTCATCTGTAAGTACCAAGTCTGGTATAGCTTCTTTGCTCACAGGCTATATTGTCATTTGCCTATTGAGAGCATCATGAAAGGGATCCAGGATTTTTCTATCTCTAACTGAATCTGCAAACAGGAGCCTCAAATCCACATCTCATATCTGGTAAGTTAAAATCTCCCACCAACACTTCTCCCTTCATTGCCACTTTTTCTGTATCTTTGATCACTTCTCTATCAAGTTCTTTTGCTTGAGTGGGAGGTCTGTAGACTACATAAGTGTATATGGTAGTGCCATCTTCCCTTTCCAAGACAGCCCACAACACCTCCTCTTTTCCATGGATACCCTACATTTTCATTGCTTTGATATTATTTTTAATATAAATCATTACTCCACCTCCCTTTACTGTCAACTTTGTCTTTCCTAAATAGATTATAACCTAGTATTATCACATGCCATTCATAGGACTCAATGGATCATGTTTCTGTGATGATGTTATCTAATCCACCTCTACAATTAAGACTTGAAGATCTGGAATTTTATAGCATAGATAAAGAGCACTTGCACTCATGGCTTTCCATCTGTTTCCACTCGACCTACATATACTCCATATAACTTTGCATCTGCTTTCTTCTATCTTGTTGCTCTTCACTTTCCAGATTGTCCCTGGTCTGTCTCTCCCACTCTATATATCTCCCACGTTAAGAGGAGCACTTTCAACTCAGGGTTGGTTTGGGGGGCGGGGCGGGTTACATTGGTCTGCCTAGGAAGCAAGGGTTTATAGACTCTGGTAACTCTACTCCCCCCCCCCCCAAAAAAAAAAACAACCTGAGTTGAAAGTATACCTCTTACAGTGGGAGATATATAAAGTGTCATATTCTCTCTCTCTCTCCCCCCCCCCCCCCCCAAATATGGTCACTTGTACATAAGCATATTTTTTAAATATGCACAGAAAGGCTGCACACATACGTGTAGCATTTTAAATGATATGTGTGTACTTGCACGCATGATATTAAATTAAGCATATCTCTGCTTGCACATTTGTTATGGTTAAGCGATGTTTGGGTGGATGCTTGGGTACTGTGGCAGATGACCACACCCATGGGGAGGAGCCCCGTGAGGCACCACAGTACTGGGCTAAACGCAGACGCACAAATACAGAGTTTTAGTTCTTTTATTAACAGCTTGTAGTGTACCACCAGAGGTGCAGTAGTGAGGTAGTCTGGAAGGAGCAGTCTCAGGACCCTCGGCAGAGGGGACCTTCTCACCCCGTTGGTATAGGAGAATTCCGGTGCAGGTTTCCCAGCAAGGTAGTACTGTGGATGAGATAGACTGAGGGTTAGATTACTCACTAGATGGTTGCTGTTGATTGAAGAAGTTAGGTAGCGGCACCGAGGCAGGGAGAGCAGGCCCTCAAGGAGCGAGTACCTGATCCCTGTAAAGCTCCTGAAATAAAGCAGAGGGCCCCCGAGGAGCGGGTACCCAGGTTAGAAATACCCCAAAGGGCAGAGAGAGGGCTTCCAGCGGCAGCACAGAAGCAGCAGAGTAGCTTAGAACCAGCCAAAACCAATCCTTTGCTAACTCAATGAGCTAGCAACAAAGTATAGGCTATATATCCGGATGGTATGACATCAGTAGAGTGGAACGCCCCCGAGGTTCGCGCCATTGCTGGAATAAAGATGTGGATGGCGTGCGCGCGCACACCCTAGTAGGCACTTGGGAGGAGCATGGTGGGAAGTAGCACCATAGCTGTTCCGGGGACGCCGGAGAGGTCGGCTTGTAGATGCAGTGGCAGCCATTTTCCCTAGGGATGCGGGAGGAGCCATGAACAAGGTGAGGCAAACTGGGCAAAACCGTCTAGCACCGACAGACGCAACAACATTTATGGGCGTACGCACACTCCTTTTAAAATTTGTCTGTTAAGTTATATGCTGTTATGATCTCTTGTGTTCCAAACAGCAGTACACAAACCTTCAGAGTTAATTTTAATATTGTTCTTTTGCAAACTATATCTGACATCATCAGAAATTAAGAACCTGTAGATGCTATTTCAGTAGTATTTCCAACTCTGGAGGATTAGATCCTGAAGAATGTTTTCAATATATTACTATAAAAAATGTGCTCAATTTTTCTATTTCTTATGTATCCCTAAGTAACCCTTGATGCAAAATATCTGTACTCACCAAAACAACTGAAAATCTGCTGCATATGCATATAATTGTTTGCAACTAACTGTCAAATAAATCAATATAACATGTAGAGTAAGTGCATGAAGCAATGCAATTTAGATAAAGACTAAGTGGATCTGTCTCTCTCCTAGCAATGTATATAGGTTGTTCAAGCCATGAAGGCCAATCTTTTCAAATGAATGGAAATACCCTTGCATTACAAAGTTAGCAATGATAGGAAAACAAAGTACAGAAAAAGCAACTTAAATAAAGTAATTCAGGAAAAAACAGAGTTACAAATACATGAATATTTGTATGTAGTCATGCCGCCATGGGCTTGGATAATAAGTACTTTGAAAAGATAAACAGGGTCACATTTAGTCAGACTTTGAATGAAACAGAAACACTGATATAGAATGTGATGTTGACTGGTTTAGCTTTACGGCCTAAGCCTGCATTCTGCCAATGCCCCCATTTACAGCCAAAGGCATTATACTGATGAAGATGTCATCTTTCAGAGATGTTACACTTAAGTCCTGTAATCCATGTACATATTAAAGGTCATATTGTACTTTTACAAGAATAAAGATAATAATTTTTATGTTCTAACTAAATTCCATCAGAAATAACCTCTGCTGAGATCACCCTCCCTCCCCTGGTTAAAACCTAAATACAGAGAAAACATTGTTTTCTATGAACATATCTTTAAAAATAGTATAAGGCACTCTGGGCTTAATTCATCCAAATCTGGTATTTAGAAAAATTTACAACACAAATTGTTGATTTTGAAGAATAAATGCATCCAAACCTGTTAAAAAGTACAAAATTCAGAGATATACCGGTATCTCAGAAAAAGTGAACAAGAGGGTTTTTCATTTCATTGCAACATGCATAACCATCATTATTCCTTTTTAGAGATGTGAAGTAACATTTTGGCATACCAATACTAAGGATTAGCCAAAAGAAGAACTCAGCATGTTCACATGAATTTATAGCAAAAAAGTAAAAAATGCTTGTCTACACTTCAATTACTAGCTCAATTAAATATACTCAAAAGCACTTATGCAGTACTGTTTAATGAGAATCAATAGTAAAGTAAAGACACAAACAAAAACTTGAAATTGTTAATTCATTGTGCAAATAAGTACATTAACATTTACAAGGAACTAACAATGTTATGCAAGATTTAGGGAAAAAATCTCAAAAGTCAAAACAAAAGGCTCTCATGTATATAGGATATTTGGCAGCAGCAGAAAACCTTAGGTGTAGTTCACACATGCAAAAAGTGAGGTTTCAAGAGGTTAAACAAAAGCACATTAATTGTGCTGTTGGATTGTGGGTATTATAGAAATATTATGAATCAGCAGACTGGAATAAGAATAAAGAGCCAGGACAAAAAGGAAACCTATTATTAGGCATGTGAATCGTTTATCTGACGATTGACAATATTGTCCGATATTTTCAAGATCGTCAGATATCGGGGGGTCCCCGATAGCGATAGGAAACCCCACGATTAATTTAGTGGGTTTTCTTATCGTTATGGGGGGGGGGGGGCGCGGAAAGAAAGGACACAACCTAAAACCACAACCTGACCCTAGAAAATGAGTTTGTTAGTATCCCCCCACCCTCCAATTTTTTTTAAATACCTGGTGGTCCAGCAGGGGTCCCGGGAGCATTCTCCTGTGCTTGGGCTGTCGGCTGCCACTAATCAAAATGGCGCCGATGACCCTTTGCTCTTACCATGTGACAGGGGCTATCGGTGCCATTGGTCGGCCCCTGTCACATGGTAGATGCACTGGATGGCCTGCGCCATTTTTAAAGATGGCGCCAGCCGCCATTGCTCCTACCACGTGACAGGGACCGGCCAATGGCTTGGATACCCTGTCACATGCTAAGGGCAAAGGGCCATCAGCGCCATTTTGTTTACTGGCAGCCGACGGCCTGAGTGCGGGAGAATGCTCCCAGGACCCCCGCTGGACCACCAGGTATTTAAAAACTTTGGGGGGGGGGGGTCTGGAGGGTGGGGGGATACTAAAAAACTCATTTTAAAGAGTCGGCTGTATTTTTTGGTTATCAGCTCGGGCGCAGCAGATAAAAAAAACCCGATCGGACTGCAAGATAAAAATTTCACGATGCGAATCGGAACCGGAATCCGAAACGATACCGGTTCCGATTCACATCTCTACCTATTATCACCTAATTCTCTGTAAGGGGTACCTCCTTCTCTGCTCTCTCTGCCTTCTCAGCTGTATAGACTTGTGTACCCATAAGGCCATTAGAGTCTTCTTAAAAATGGAGACTCTACCACTGACTCACACACCCCAGTATGTTCCAGTAACACATGCTTCCATCCCTCTTTATAGTCCTTTATGTCCCTATTTCCCCCAATCTCTTCCTCTAACCCCCAGTATAAATCTGAATGTCCTATTTACCAATCAGTATTGACCTGTCTATCCCTGGTGCACTCACTGCAATACAACAACCCATGACCTATCTGTCTCTTTTAGCCCCCTGCATGACACAGGGTTTCACACTGTCCCCCATTTGGTCCCAGTCTGTCTTGATTCATTCCCTCCCACCCCCTGGCCTGTTCCTGTGTATATTCATCTTTAGAAACCAGGCCACCAAATTCCAAGTCACTATTCCAAATGAAAGCTAGCACTTGTGTGAGTACATGAGCAGTAGCAAATATACATGCATATTTGCTTTTACATGTGCATGCATGTGTGTCATTTTAAAAATAGGTTATTAAGTGCATGTAAACACCACCCTCCTTCCCCGACAATCCCCTTTTTTGCCCATGTACTTTTTCTCACACATGCGTATATGGCCTTTTTTATGCTTTGCAAATTCACCTTAAAATGTATAGCAAAGAACAAGATGTTAAACCAATAATTTAAATTTACTTTCCATAAAGCAGCAGTGACACAAAAAGGAAATGTGTTGCAATTAGTAGTATTACTGAATAATCAACCCATTTCTTAAAATATTATATAACAGTTCAAACTTTTATTGCTTAATAAACAGCTCTCCTGAAATTTCCTAATTCTGTGGAGCAGCCAACTTTAGAAATGTCACAAATTACCTCATATCACATGAGATCAGATTGATTCATGTTATGTGAAACCATTTCTGACATCATGGCAATCAGGAACCAGTCAAATCTAAGGAATGTAATGCAATGACCAATTTTTGCAAAGATGACTGTTTTCAGAGGAAGCTGCTAAAAGAATTTTTAACAAAACAATGATAGCAAAATTTGTAACTCATACACAGTGAGAACTACCAGCAGTCATTTACTTTTGAATTATTCCACAATGCACAGAGGGTACTCTTCTTTTTAAATGTTATATTTACCAATGATGGATTGTGAGGCTTATTTACTAAAATGGATTATTGTTTTAATGCAGATTAAACAGCTGTTTTGATGTCTAACACAAGTTAAATGTATGGTTAGGTATCTGGCTGTTTACATTACTTCAAGGAACTTTGATAAAGTTCACATATGATGGCAGTAGGGCAGGGAGGTCGAATTTTGTGCTTCTAAGTTTGAGGTAGGTCCTCTGTGCACCTCAAGAAGGAAGGAATAAAGTTGGAAGGGTTTTACTGCTTGGATGGTACCTTTTTAATCTTGGGGTAATCTGCCTGGAGTGGCAGCTACAACTCTAAACACCTTGATGGGCATACTGGACGGATCATTTTGGTTTTCATCTGCCAACACTATGCTACTATGTATAACGGCATTAATGAGCGTTAATAGCAACATGCTTGCATTGGCACAAAAAGGATCATATCACAATAAAGCAGCTCATTATTATTAAAATGGTTAATGAAAGTCAAATTAAATTATGAGATTTGCTAACTTCTTCACCCAAACCCAAACCCTCCCTCTTTCCTTCCCCTCAGGTGAATAAAGGGTCTGCTGCAGCCTTCAAGCTCAACATCAAAAAAAGCAGTACAGGGGTTCTGAAACCTGATACCCCGGTCAGCATGAAATCTCTTCCAAAGAGCAGCTTTATGCCCTTTTTGAATAGCATATTAAACCTGCTTTTCTAACATCTGTTAAAAATATGTAATGCACTTAGAAGTGAATTTTAAAAGCCCGACGTGTACATTTATTAGGGGATGCACCAAAAAATCGGGCTCACATGCATCAAGCAGGATTTAAAAGCCGCCGAGATACATGTGTATCTCACATAATGCGCACATCTCAAAAGTTTTTTAAAAAGGGGAATGGGAATGATCTGCATGGGGCATGGGAGTTTTGGGGTATGAACCTAAAATATATGCATAAACACTAGAGATGTGAATCAGAACCGTAATCGGTTCCGATTCCGGTTCTGATTCACATCGTTAACTTTTTTTTGTGCGGCCCGATTGCGGTTTTGTTTATCGGCTGCGCCCGAGCCGATAAACAAAAAAACCCACCCGACCCTTTAAAACTGTTCCCTTAGCTTTCCCCACCCTCCCGAACCCCCCCAAAAACTTTTTACAAGTATCTGGTGGTCCAGTGGAAGTCCCGGGAGTGATCTCCCGCTCTCAGGGCCGTCGGCTGCCACTAATAAAAATGGTGCCGATAGCCCTTTGCCCTTACCATGTGAGAGGGTATCCATGCCATTGGCCAGGCCCTGTCACATGGTAGGAGTAATGGACGGCCGGCACCATCTTTAAAAATGGCACGGGCCATCCAGTGCTCCTACCATGTGACAGGGGCCGGCCAATGGCACGGATACCCTGTCACATGGTAAGGGCAAAGGGCCATCGGCGACATTTTGATTAGTGGCAGCCGACGGCCCGAGAGTGGGAGATGGCTCCCGGGACCCCCAGTGGACCACCAGGTACTTGTAAAACGTTTTGGGGGGGGGGTTCGGGAGGGTGGGGGAAGCTAAGTGAACAGTTTTAAAGGGTTGGGTGGGTTTAGGGATTGTTTTGGTTTGCCGTTTTTCCCGCCCTCCCCCAAAACGATAAGAGAACCCCAGGAACAAAATCGTGGGGTTCTCTTATTGGGAGCCCCCGATTTCTGACTATTTTGAAAATATCGTCCGATATTTTCAATCGTCCGAAGCCCGATTCACATCCCTAATAAACACTGACATGACCCATCGCGCGCCAAGGTCCCTGCCGCACAACTTTACTTCTGCTATGGATGCCGTGTAAGTTAGCATTTAAAGAAAACTAGGCAGATCTGTGGGGTTTTAAGGATCAAGGCTAACCTGGGGAAATGAAGGCTATCAAACCAGGGGGGACTGGAGGATCTCTCTCTTAACGGGGTGAATTGGGGATGAACTGGAAAAACTGGAATGGCGTTGGTGCGTGCCCCTTTTCAAATCTCTTTATGCAGTAGAAGTGGGTTTTGCGCACACATATGCGCACAGCCAGGCTATTTTATAACACGCATGCAAGTTATAAAATGACTGTGTACCTGGGCGCAGGCCAATGTATGTGCGAAAATGTGCACATCGCACTGGTTTGAAAGTTACTGTCATAGTAATAGGTCCTTTATTGTGTTAGGCACCACAGAGTTAAGCAAGTCTTGTCTGGAGGTGTGCACAGAAAAAAAAAGTTTTGTTTTGCTATTTCATTTGGTTTTGTTTTATTTGCTTTTCATTTGATTGATGTTTATTTAGTTTATTTCTTTTTTAATAAACACGATAGTGAAAATTAAAAAAATAAAACAAAAAAACAAAAAGAAAGGAAGGGGCCCTCGAGTACAGCACAGGCATTTAAAAATTAACTCCCTCATCTCAGGTCTTCTCTTATCCCCTCTCCTCCCCGGATGCCACTTTCCACATCCATAGGATTCCAGGAGTCAAAATGGGGCCGAAGCATCAGAAGTCGCTACTTCCCTCCCTTGTCTGTTTTCAAAATGCCACTGGCCAGACATGAGGCTGGCACCATTTTGCTAGATAGCCAAATGCTGTATGGCCATAAAACAAACTGGTGCCGAGACCAGGGCAGGCTGGCATCATTTTGAAAACAGAGCTGGCAGGGCAGGAGCAACTGGGATTTACTCCTGCCCTATATACTTTTGTAGGCAAGAGGCATCTGGGGAGGAGGGGTGGGAGACACAAAGGAAGGGGTGGCTACATTTTAAATGTCATTGAGGCTTGAGGTTTTATCATTTCCAAAATGAAAGAAAACAAAAAAATCTCAAATTTTGTTGCAGGTTTCTTCATTTCACGTTCTAATGAAACAAGATTTTTTTTTCAATGTATTTTTCATTTCATTAGAAAATGAATGCACGTCCTTAGCAAGTTCTCTTTTTCTTTTCTATCCTATGAAGTGATAATAAAGTAACTTTAAAGGGTTACCTGTGCTGTGATTTATCAATCCATTTGCCATTTGATTTCCGCGTCAGTGCAGTAGTGATGAGTTGCCAATGCAGTATTGGTTCAGTGTGTCCTAAATACGCAAATTAGTGATAACAAATCAGTGTACAAGGTATTAATTTAATACTAGTTCTGCAAAAATGCACTAACCAGCAGATATTGTAATTAACTCATTAATTTGATTAGAAGCAGTCCAAGCCAAACAAGTGTGAATGAATTTCTCTCTATTTTTTTTTAACCAAAATAACATATACATATTGGGGTAGATTTTATAAATCTACATGCGCGCGTACTTTTGTTCGCGCTCCAGGCGCGAACAAAACTACGCCAAATTTTATAAGATTACGCGCGTAGCCGTGCGTATCTTATAAAATACGGGGTCGGCGCATGCAAGGGGGTGCTCACTTGTGCGCCTTGCGCTCGCCGAGCCCTAGGGGAGCCCCAATGGCTTTCCCCATTCCCTCTGAAGCTGCTCTGAAATCGAAGCGGCCTTGGAGAGAACTTTCTTTTCCCCTCCTCCACCTTCCCCTCCCTGCCCTTATCTAACCCACCCCCTAGCCCTACCTAAATCCCCCTACCTTTATTATTTAAGTTGCACCTGCCTCCAGGCAGGCATAGGTTGCGCACACCGGCCGAGTGCTGGCACGCGATCCTCCGGCCTAGCAGGCCTTCGGAGGCCTCTGGCCACGCCCTCACCCCGCCCCTTTTTTGAGCCCTGGGACATACGCACATCCCAGGGCTTGCGCGCGTCGCCAAGCCTATGCAAAATAGGCTCGGTGCCGCAGGAGGGGTTTAAACGGGTTACGTGCGTATATTATGCGCGTAACCCTTTTAAAATCCGCCCCTTAGTCATAGGGGAGGTAATTTTCAAAGACATTTCTACAGGTAAAATGGTGCTTTACCTGAAAAAAAATGTTTTGTTTTGGTTTCTTTTTTACAAAATTGTCTATCTGATATGCTGATAAACTAACATGCATATTTCTTACATGCACTTAAGTTCACCTGCTGTAAGCAGAAGTATTCCTAGGTGTGGGGTTTGTACTTATGTACAAATTTTTGCATTTTTCAAAATTATGCACATACATTTTCCTGGAAAATCTCTGAGTAAATTAGCAGGTGTAAATAGCCAATTTAAGTGGGATTTTTTTTGAAAATTGGTGTAAAGTATGTGGGTGACTTCTATTTTAGGAGGACTGTTATAAAATGTCTCCCTTTCTGTTTCAGGTTTCTCTGGCCAGATGACTGTCCTTAACCTCTCTTTTTTTTCCCCTTTGCTTTAGCTCCATATGTACTTGTGGATAAATTAACCAACACTGTTGAAAGGACTTTCAAAAGTGGGCACCATTGGTTAGACGAGTATTTCCACAGCAGTGTACTGTTCAATGTTGACTGATTTAATTTCTCTGTTAGTCCTTTTATTCATTTTCTCTCTTTTGCTGAAAACTATTTTTAATATAATCATTTTTACTGAAACCCAAAACAGCAATAAAAACAAAAAATAGTTTGCCAGAATATTTAAAATAGACAATAACATTTGTAATATACATTATATAGCAGAGTTAATATAATCCTATATTAAGAATATATTGATTATTAGCTTTCCCATAGGAGTGATCTTCCCCTCTAAAAAATTGTCAATGAAATTGCTTATAAGTAAGGTCTTACAAAATGTAAAACAAACAATATATAGAGGAGATACCCAGCTATAAAAAAAAGGTTTTGTCCTTCTATGACCCTCAAGAAGGGTGACCATACTTTAAGCACATTTTGGTATTTGTCATTCAGTTAAAATTTTATTAGCCCCATAGTAAACAACTTTCCTACTCAAAACATTTTTTTATTATTGCTCATTTGTATTTTATTTATTTATTTAACACTTTTATATACCAAAATTCATGTAAACAATTACAAATAACTTCGGTTTACAATATAACAATAATGAGCATGAGGAATGCTTTACATTAAACAAGGGGTAAAAACTTGGAGCAATGGAAAACTGGGATCAGAGCAGAGTGAATAAAATAATAGGCTCTTTTTTAAGAACCAGAGGTTAACTAGTTAAAGATTTTGACAATAGCACAACTTAATCCACTGGTTTTTTTTCCTTTCCCCTCTCCTCTTCCCCTTTCCTGCTACCATTTCATCTGTTCTGTCTTCTGGTATTGTGTCTTTCTGCCACATTAGACATTTATGTAGTATCTCAGTAGTTTACTTTTAATTTCCCTCTTGTTTGTTTTTTCTAAAGTTTCTCTTCTGTTTTCTTTCAGTACTTAATTGATCAGTCTGACTGCTCACTGAATTTATAGCCCTCCTCATGATAACAACTCTCCCAGTTCTCCCTAAATGCAGAAATTAAACAATATGGAGAGACTAAAGTGACTCACATCCACTATCTAACATTTTATCTACTTATTGAGTTTTATATACCGTCGTTCGGTTTTGCCATCACAACGGTTTACAAGTTTCAATCTAGTTAACAATCTTAAAAACATGGTACAAGCATTGGAATAAAAGTGAGATAACGGTACAGTTAAGATCATAAAATTAGCATAACATATTATGGGGCAGATTTTCAAAGGGTTACGCGCATAAGATACGCAAGTAACCCCCGAAAAGCTGCCCCTGCGTGCGCCGAGCCTATCTTGCATAGGCTCGGCGGCGCGCACAAGCCCTGGGACGCGCGTATGTCCCAGGGCTGGCAAAAAGGGGCGGGGCGTGGGTGGTCCGGGGCAGTTCGGGGGCGGGACTGGGTGTGGCCTGAGCCTCCAGGCACAGTGGCCATTTGCCACTGTGCCCGGGATCGCGGCCCGGCTGTCGGCCGACGCGCGCAAGTTACGCCTGCCTACCTTCAACAAAGGTAAGGGGGGAGTTCTAGGTAGGGCTGGGGGGTGGGTTAGGTAGGGGGAGGGAGGGGAAGGTGCGGGGGGGCGGAAGGAAAGTTCTCTCCGAGGCCGCTCCAATTTCGGAGTGGCCTCAGAAGGAATGGAGGCAGGCTGCGCGGCTCGGCGCGCGCAAGCTGCACAATTGTGCACCCCCTTGCACGCGCTGACCCTGGATTTTATAACATGCGTGCGGCTGCACGAGCGTGTTATAAAATCGGGCGTAGATTTGTTTGTGCCTGTTTGCGCAAACAAATCTGCGCCCTCGCGCAGGTTTTAAAATCTGCCCCAATAAGCATAAAGATAATGGTGGAATATACAAGTGATCACGGCTAAGATAATTAAGAATGATATGGCTCTATAAAAAAAGGAATGAGGGGGGTGATACAGGAGTGTCATTGTGTGTCTTGATAGGCTTTGGTAAAAAACCAGGTTTTCAATTCCTTCTTAAATGTTTTCAGGCTGGGTTCTAGTCTTAATTCGGTTGGTAGTGTGTTCCAGAGTTTGGGGCTGGCGAGAGAGATTGCGCATTTGCAGAGTGAGGTAAGATGTGCGGAACGAAAGGAGGGAATTGTCAGGAGTCCTTTGTTGACTGATCGAAGGTTTCTGTGTGGCACGTGGAGCTTGATATCATCACCTAACCAGTCAGTTCGTCCTTCATGTATTAATTTGTGTAGAATGGTCAATATTTTGTAATCTATTCGGAATTTTATTGGAAGCCAATGTAGGGATGTAAGAATTGGAGTTATATGTTCGTATTTTTTTTGTACCTGTTAAGATTCCGGCTGCCGTATTTTGTAAGATTTAAAGGGGATGAATACTGGAGAGTGGCAACCCAAATAGTAAGGAATTGCAATAGTCCAGATTGGAGAAAATGAGCAGTTGTAATACTGTTCTGAAATCTTCTGGGTTTAAAAATGGTTTTAGATGTCTCAGTGTTAGTAACTTGTGGTATCCTTCACTTATTTTTGTTGCAATATGGTTTTTAAAGGATAATTCACTGTCAATGATGATTCCTAAATTGCGTGCATGTGTGATTGGGGAAATTGTGGCTATTTGATTCTCTAGTTTGAGGGGTGGTAGAGGTGATGGCCTGGTTTTTCTTTCAAGGATTATTATTTCTGTCTTTTCGATGTTTATTATAAGTTTCATGTTGGTTAACAGTTGTTTGATTGCAGTGAGATAGATTGCTGTTTTCTTATAAGTTTTGTCCAGTGTGTTTTGAATTGGGATTAGTATTTGGATATCGTCTGCGTAGAGAAAGTGTGTTAGGCCAAGTCCAGCTAGTAAATGACATATCGGGAGTAGGTAAATGTTAAAGAGGGTTACAGATAGGGCAGAGCCTTGAGGAACTCCGGTGTTTAGGTGCATTTTTTCAGAAAGAGCGATGCTAATTATTACTTGGTAGGTTCTGTTTGATAAATAAGATGAGAACCAGAGTAGATTTTTATTAGTTTACCCTATTTCTGTCAGACAGTCAAGAAGAATTGAGTGTTTTAACGTGTCAAACGCTGCTGCTAAGTCTAAAAGGATTAGTAGATAGCTTGGTCCATTATCGAAATCTCTGAGAACGGTGTCATTGAGGGAGAGAAGTAGTGTTTCAGTGCTGAGGTGTTTCCTGAAACCAAACTGTGTGGGATATAGGATGTTGTTCTTTTCTAGGTGATTGGTGAGTTGTGAGTGGATGACATTTTCAATGATTTTGGCGATGAATGGTAAGTTTGAAATAGGCAATAGTTTTGTAGGATCTCTAAATCCAGGTTATTCTTTTTTATGATGGGTTTAATTATTGCTGATTTTAAGCAGTCGGGGTAATTTCCTTCTGCAAGGGATAAGTTGACGATGTCCGATACAGCCTTGGTTAAAGTGGTTTCTATGGCTTTGATCAGTGGTATAGGAATGCTGTCTAGGGGGTGATTGTCTGGATTCATTTTTTTAATCTTATTTCATACCAAGAAATAAGCAAGCATTGTAATAAATAAAACCATTTTCCATGCGTATATGAATTATTTTTTATGCTTGCAAACATTTGGAATATAGGAAAGAATTACATAAAAGTGATTGACGTCTGTTCCTTCATTGGCATAATAACTTTCCAAGAAAGGGACAGAAATTCACTAAAGGCCCAATTTTAAAAGGGCTGCGCGCATACGTTTCGGGGGTTATGTGCGTGTCCAGGCCTTGTGTGCACTGTACACATTATACAAAGGGCGCATAACCCCCAGTACACATTGAAGAACTAGGCCTGCTGAAAGGGGCGGCCCGGAGGGGCATGGTCTGGCAGGGGCAGGCCAGGACAACACCATTAGCTGCTGACCCAGGGAAACATGCGCCGGCAGCCGGCCAGTGCATGGAAGATACTTCTGCTCCAGAGAAGCAGTAAGTATTAAAATACAAATTAGGGGCTAGGTAGGGTTAGGTTAGGTGTCAGGGAGGAGAGGGAAAAAGGTAGGAAGGGTAGGGTTAGGGTAAGGGAAGTTCCCTCCCATTCCGCTTCTTAATTTGAGCGGACTGGGAGAGAACTGGGGAAGGCCTACTGCATTGCTTCACGTACCTTATAAAATCTCTCCCCCCCCCCCCCCCCCCGCGCACGAGTCGTGGTTTGCCCATGCATGTGTGGATGGGTCAGGACTCGCGTGCATGTGTGGGGGTGGGGGATTTTGTAATCAACATGCGACGACGTGATTGGGATTTTGCCTAGTTCCATTCCAGTTCGCTCCAATTAAGGAGCGGACTGAGAGGGAACTTTCCTTTACCCCTATCTACCCTTCCTCCCTTTTCCCCTCTCCTCCCCAACCCCTAAACAAACACTAACTAGTATTTTTTTTTTTTTAACTAACCTGCTCCCTTAGAGCAGAAGTAAGTTACTCATGCCAGTTGGCTGCCAGCATGCACTTCCCCTGGACAGGACCTAATGGCCGCTGTCCTGGCTGGCCCACTCCCCGCCCCTTCCCACCCAGACCACATGCCCCAGTCTGCCCCTTTTAGCTGTCCCAGTACTTCTGGCCCTTTTGAAAATTTGCCCCGGCCACGCGCATAACCCCCAAATTTTATGCATGGTCCTTTAAAAATTCACCCGATATCTCCCATCACAAACACCTGCCTCATGTATACTCCCTCACACATCCCATCATACACACTCACCTCTACATATACATCCTATACACTTACTTCCGCACATATACAGTATGTACTCCAATACATTCCATCTTACACACACACACACACGTCCCCCACACACTTTACTCACACCCTTATATACCAAAATCTATTCTCCCCACTGAGAAAATAACTGACACAGTTCACATCTCTATGAACATACATAGCCCACCACAGTGGGCAAAAACTACACCCCCACCTCCTGATAGCCATACCCCCAATAAACAAGTCCCTTACATATTCAGCCCTGCCACACATTACTCTTGCACAGATCCCTACATCCACTTCTACTTACAAATATGATAAGATCAATCCTAACAATATATGGTCAGACTTTGATCCAATCTCTAAATTAGAAATAAACAAAATTATATCAAAACTTAAACCAGCATCTCACCCTCTTGACCTGATTCCAGCATCCTCATTAAAACAAGTAAACCAAACTATAACCCTTTCAATTACAACTATGTTTAATCTCTCTCTCCCTGAAGGCTATATGCTTCTTAAGCTAAAACAAGCTGTAATTAAACCAATATTAAAAAACAAATCTGGAAAAACTGACAACTAGGATAACTACCACCCTATCTCCAATTTAACCTTTCTTGCAAGAAAACTTGAAAAAGCTGCTCTCTCCTAACTTGAATCTTATTTTGATAATAAAAAAATCCTATACCCTAACCCAGTGGTCCTCAACCCGTCTGGCTGGTGGGCCTCCAGGACAGGGTTTTCAGGATATCCACAATGAATATGCATGAGAGAAAATTTGCATGAATTGACTCCATAACATGCAAATTTTCTCTCATATATATTCATTGTGTATATCCTGAAAACACGATTGGCTGGTGGGACCCCAGGACAGGGTTGGGAACCACTGCCCTAACCAATTCAGCTTCAGGAAGAATCGCTCAACAGAAGCTCTTCTTCAATCAATAATTGACCCTATACTGCGTGGCTTCGACTCCAACAAATCATTCTGCCTAGTTCTGATTGGCCTAACTGCCGTACTCGACACAGTAAACCATAATCTTCAATGACTCCAACTAAAAATCATAGGAATTAAAGGCAATGTTCTAAAATGGTTCTCCTCCTTCCTTTCCGACAGATTCTTCCAAGTAAAACTTAATAATCATCTTTCTGACACTTTCCAATGTACTACCCGCAATGATCTTCACTTTCAGCAACTCTGTTTAATATCTGCATGCTGCCCTTATACAAACTATTAACTAACTTTAGTTTAAATTTCTTTCTGTACACTGATGATCTTCAATTCCCTATCAATATTACAAACTCACTTGAGAAAACAACTTCTCTTCTATCTGAATATATGATCACCATTAAAGAAAATATTGCAAAATTGAAACTCTCAATGAATTCCCAAATAAATGAAATAATCTGGCTAAGCAAAAATCCACCTTTAACTACTACTCCCAACCTTGATCTAGGAAACTATGTCCTAACTCCTGCAACACAAGTATGAGATCTCGGCCTCCAAATCGATGAAAACCTATCCATGAAGCCTCACATAAACAAACAGATCAAATCCGGTTCCTTCACACTATGAATACTAAGCCGTCTGAAGCCCCTTCTGACATTATCAGATTTCAGAACTGTTCTACAATTACTCATATTCTCCAGCCTGGACTATTGTAATTCCCTTCTCCTTGGACTTCCAGCCAATCATCTTAAACCTCTCCAACTTCTTCAAAATATAGTGGCCAGACTACTAAGTGGAATAAAGAAAATTTGATCATATCACCCTGCTCCTGGCTGCTCTACATTGGCTCCCAGTGCAATCCAAATCATCTACAAAATTCTAACAATAATTCACTATAACTTGAATCTTAACAATGAATTACTAGGAATAAAATTTAATCCTCATATCCCTACCTGATCACTACGATCTCATAACAAAGGCTTACTTGAAATCCCATCTATAAAAAAATACCACCTAAAACAAACAAGAGACAATTGCAGGCTGTATGCCTTGGAACTCCCTACCAGAAAACCTAAAAATATCTACCGACACCAAGAAATTTAAGCAAGATCTGAAATCCTGGCTCTCCAACTGTTGCGCTGGAAGTGGATCCTTGGGCTAAGGTGGGGTTGACGCAACCCGCAGGCAAGGGCCTATGGGTCCCCACCATCAGCAGATAGAGTGGGCTGAAGCTAGAGGCCATTGGAGCTTTACCTATACCAGCCCACATTCCCCTTGAGTTGAGCCTTTGGGTGACGGGGCCGGCAGGACTTAGGCGGGCCTCAAGATTGGATGTCAAAGGCAGGTAGTTCAGCCCAGAGACAGCAGCCAGCAGGTGGTGTAGTATTATCCTGGACTGGTCCCAGTACAGGAACCCAAGCACCAAGGAATGAGGATTGACTGAAGGTGCTTGAGCAGAGAAAGGCTGGAGCCTTGAGAGTCCAAGTCCAGAGGATAGGGACAGAGGCATCACTGTCGAACTTGAATGAGAGCTGGCAGCAATTGGAAGGTATAGCAAGCGATGTAGAACTCTGGACACAAAGAAGTCTATAGCGTAGTCATCCATAGCAATGATCAGGGCACGGAGAAGGCAGGCGTGGTCAGACGTAGCAGTGGTCAAGGCATGGAGAAGACAGGCGCGGTCAGGCATAGCAATGGTCAAGGCATGGAAAAGGCAGGTGTAGTCAGGTGTAGCAGAGGTCGGGCTTGGAGAAGACAGGCAAGGTCGGATGTAGCAGAGGTCGGGCTTGGAGAAGACAGGCAAGGTCAGACGTAGCAGAGATCAGGCTTGGAGAAGGCAGGCAAGGTCAGACATAGCAGAAATCAGCACCAGGAGGTCAGTCAAAGTACAAACAAGACGAATGAGGACATAGGAACTTGAAGACACTCAGGAACACGGAACGAGGAAGCACGGAGGCAATGAGTACTCAGAACCAAACAGGGAACCAAGGAGCCCTGTTGCAAAGGCTACGCTTCAGTGCGAGGCCTGAGCATTTATACGGTGAAGGATATGATGTCGGTATCCCGGTCCGCGGCCAGGTTCCCACCGCGGGCCCTTTAAAAGGTTTACTGATGTGCAGCGCTGCTGGCATCTCTCCGCGAACCCCGTGGAGAGGCCCGATGGATGGAGGCATCCTGGCTGGAAGTCCCAGGAAGTTGAGCAGGGCCGGAGGCGCTGGCGGGAGCCGAGGACGGAGCCGGTGGCTCACTGCTGCAAGCGACGGGGAGCTGGAGCCTGAAGGTTGCTTAGAAAGGTGAGAGGGCCGCACTGTGGGGCTGCTGCAGGCGGCAAGCGTAACACCAACAATGCCTTCTCACTAACTCAATAACTAAAAGTCTTCCACTTAAATCTATAATTTTCCCTTTAATTGTCTCCCTGTTCATCTACCTTTCTTTTTAACTTTTCCTTAGTTCATCATTATTTTAACCTAATACACCGGTGTGATCTAGTGATTCTCACCTGGAATGTCAGTATATAAAAATCCTAAATAAACAAAATAAATCCCCAACCATCTAATTAAATGCACTAAAACCCTCACATTCATTGCCCTTTTACTTGCACCCACAGTGTGGTATACTAGATACTCCTTCCATGAAACAGGCCAGTCTTTCTGAGACACGAGACATCCTTTTTGATTGCCACACCCAATCTCTGGAGCACCTTGCTTGAAAATCTCTGCTTAAGGAATGCACTAAAATATTTAAACTGTTACTTAAGACTTTTTTATTCAAATTGGCATTTTACTGGCCTTTTACCGAAAGAAAGCTAACCTAACTGATTGGTAAACTTAAGGTTAGCATCTTTTTGATTTATGGGAAGAGATTCCTTTTCCTGATTTATTTTAATCATTTATAAGTTTTATCTTTTTATTATTTTATCCTTCTTATTTTGTCTCTACTTAGGTGCTATCAAGCTAGGGCGAGAGCACATGGTAGAAATCTCATCTTTGTGTATCTTTCCTCATTCCAAACCACATCATATGTTCTCTGATGTGTACTAGGTATGTGAATCGTTTTTTGACGATTTAAAAAAAATCGTCAGATATTTTTTAAATCGTCAAAAATCATTAGAGTCGCGATACAATAGAAATACCCCCGATTTATCGTGAAAAATTGTAACTCGGGGGAGGGCGGGAAAACTGGCATACCAAAACAACCCTTAAACCCACCCCGACCCTTTAAAACAAATCCCCCACCCTCCCGAACCCCCCCCCCAAATATTTTAAATTACCTGGTGGTCCAGTGGGGGGGAGGGGGGGTTCCGGCACGATCTCCCGCTCTCGGGCCATCGGCGCCATTTTGGCTGCCACTAATATAAATGGCGCCGATGGCCCAATAAAAAAAAAAACCCACCCAACCCTTTAAAATGACCCCCTTAACCTCCCCCACCCTCCCGCCCCCCCCCCCCCCCCAAACCTTTTAAAATTACCTGGTGGTCCAGCGGGAGCGCGGAGAGCGAACTCCCGCTCTCAGGCCATCGGCGCCATTCCTTTGCCCTTACCATATGACAGGGCAAAGGTAGCGCCGGCGCTATTTTGAATATTGGCAACATGGCCTGAGTGCAGGAGATCACTCCCGGTCCTCTGCTGGACCCCCAGGGACTTTTGGCCAGCTTGGGGGGGCCTCCTGACCCCCACAAGACTTGCCAAAAGTGCAGCGAGGGTCCGGGAGCGACCTCCTGCACTCGGGCCGTATTACCAGTATTCAAAATGGCGCCGGCGCTACCTTTGCCCTCACTTTCATAGGGGCCATTTAGAGAGTCCTGTCTTGGGTTTTGTGACCATGGACTGCAGCTTTTAGGGAGGGGAGGGTTCCAGGGAAGCTTTCAGCTACCCGGTCCCTATGGTGAGTGTACCTAAACTAGGAAGGGGTTTTTCTATCAGAGGCAATGCACTTGATAACCATTATACTTATCACATATCCCAATAGGGACTGTCTGCCGTTAGATCTGGGCGGCCCCAGTATGGTGGCAGACCGGTTGTCCTGTATGACTGGGCAGTCACCTTGCTTGCTGTGGCAGAATAAGCGGAATGCCTATGAGGAGCGTTACTCTGAAGAACAGGGTTCTGCTTGCCTATGGCTGGTCCCAGGAATCCAGACGTGATGCACTGCCTACTAAATGACACCTGATTAGTATTATCTCTGTTATGGCTCGGGTACTTGAGACAGGATTGTATTAATGTTTACTCACAATAAAGATGCAGCCATCTTACACTAGTACACTGTCAGTCTCAGTTGCTAGTGCAGTCCATTGTGGGCTGGCACTACCCTATCCCACTCCATCGAACGATGAGCTGATCATGACTACCGTGGTTATATGTTTCTAACCAAAGGAAAGTGGGAATGAGAGACCCAGGCCACATCCCAATTAGAAAAATAAATTGCCCATATAACAAAGGCAGAAAAATATTTTATTTTCTGTTTTTAATGATTGGAATGTTTATTTATTTATTTACAATATTTATAGTCCGCCTATCACCAGTTCTAGAAGGATAACAATGTCATTATACAAATGTACAACATTTCATAAATTATTCAAGGTGCTTTTGTTTTCCTTCCAGATTTCAGAGAAGGGGAGTTGGTTAATTTGATTTATGTTGGCTTTTGATACTGTGGAAACTTTGGGATTAGTCCCTGGGGAGTGATGGGTTCTTGTTGGAGGGGTTATGGCTTTGGTAGTTGGCAGAGTGCTACCTTCTTAGTAGAGGTGGTTGGGCTACTTGGTCTGTATATATAAAATTATACTGCTGATTTTATGTTGGATTTTATTATGTATGTTAAATTTGTAAACTGCTTTTATTGTAAATTTTACTTGTTATGCAGGTTGCATAACAAGTATTGCATTATATAAAATGTTTAAATAAGTGTGAACATTTATACAATATTGGGAGAAAGAGAGACAATGCAAGATACATATAGATAAATAGATCTAGATATATTTTGGTGATGGCAGGTATTGGCTCCAGGTGATGCAGTCAGTGCCAACAAAAGGTCTTTGGAAACTCCGTCTTGCACAGTTGTATATAGCTTCTGAAAATCTTTTTCTTTACAGATTTTTTGTGATATTTCACAAAGTATCTGATAATGGAGGGATTTGGAGTTGCCGTTACAGAGGTGACACCAGAATTTGAAAATATCTTGATTGTATGGTAATATCCTAAGTCTGCTCTATATAAACTTCATAATAGGTGAAAATATTTTGATGTTGACAATGAGATGCAAAACAGTTTATCTACCTTTCAATCCCATATTATGAAACTGTGAGCAGCACGTGTCCCACATTCCTACCTGATGAAGAAAAGATTAAAACTTGTGAAAAAATAAATTGTAATAACTAACTTCTAGAACAGATTATAAACTGTAAATTAAGAATATTTTACTTCTTCTGTGTTGTTTTAATTATGCTTTGTGTTTAGTTCAGCTGCTGTATGTAGTTTACAGTCTATCACACCACTTGAGCATTGTCTGTCAGGTGTGTCACAATGAAAGAAAAGTTAAGAACCACTGCATTAGAAGACTTCTGCATGCTCGTTTAAAGAGGGTCTCTCCTTTGCTTTGTCTAACCTACATACTCTATAAATATGGTATTAATTATGTCTGAATCGGAAGCAGCTGAGGAAACTGACAATCCTAAACTTGCTTCAGGTGATACTCTGAAAGGCTGATTTGTATGTGTTCTTCTCCAATATAGGAGTCCCTGATCGCTCACAGCTGGAATCTTTAATGAGAAAGCCTTCAAATACTTCCTTTGCCTACATGTCTGGTAGAAGACAGGGTCTTTGGGGGAATCGCTGTACTAACAGGATGACCTCTATTGGTAAGTGGAGCTTCCAGAGATGTTAGTGTTGGCATGGGGATGAAGGGCTTTGTAGCTGGAAGCTGAGTACCTTATAGTGGATAGCTGGCTCCTACTTGGGAGGAGAGCCACAGTATGCAGAGAAAGGTGAGGATCAGGCTTCTAGTTATATCAACCAACTGTTGAAGTCCAGGTGGCCGTCATCACTGTGGGGTAGACTACATTTCGGCACTATTGCTTTCATTCAGATTAATAGCTTTTTGGAGATTAAGATGGATGATAAGAACTTGATGCAAGCAGTTTCTTTTGAAAACAGCTCCTGCCTATATATATATATATATATATATATATATATATATATTTTTTTTTTTTTAAAACCTCTCTGCTAGAAGATTTCCTATTGGTGAAAGGGTTACTACATTTCTGCAACTTGTCTCCCCATTTTGTGATAGTAGAAAAGGTAAAGAAGACAAGATGCAACCCTCTAAAGGCTATACTAGTGTTTGCGGATTGGCTGCACACACATCTCTAGCACTTAGAGAAGATATGACCTAAAAGGTGAATTTTAAAAGCCAGCCACACGCATCAATTAAGGCATGTGCGAATATGCCAGGCCACTGCGAGCCGAGTGGATTTTAAAAGCTGCCTGGGTATGCGTGTATCTCCCACTGTGCGCACAAATGAAAAGTCTGTAAAAAGGGGGGAGGGGGGGGCATGGGCATGTTGGGGTCTGGCCAAGAGATGAGCATGTAAATACTTTTGCGCACAGGCATGCCCTGGGATCCCCTGCCACGTAAGTTTCCTTCTGCTATGGATGACGGGTAAGTTATAAAAAAAACGATAGACAAATTGGCAGGATTTTAAGGGTTGGGACTAACAGGCAAGAAGGGAGGCTATTAATAGGGGAAGCTGGAAGTCCTATTTCTTACCAGGGTGAACTGAGAGCAAGCTGGGAAAACTGGTAATGGTATCAGCACGCATTCCTTTTAAAATCCCCCTATTTACGCGGTAGAAGCAGCATTTGCCCACACAGGCCCACATCCACTTAAAATTGTGTGCACATGTGCGCATGGTAAGGCTAGTTTATAACATGCACACATATACGTGTGCATGTTATAAAATGGCCGAGTCCCTGGGTGTGGGTCGATGAACGCACACCTGTTTAAAAGTGACTGTCGCCGTGATGACTTCAAGCTCTGTAGTGTTGTGGCCATTACACCAAGGAAATTCAGGGGAGCAAGGTCTAGTTGGATGCAGGCCAATCTGCGGATGTTAGAGTGAATACAGTAGGCTGTTCAGAAAAGGGCTTGATTCTGGGATGACATGGTATGTACTATGCATGCAAAGAAGCTACATACAAAATGTAAGAAATACAAATATATTATCTAAAACATGTTTTTACTATTTGCAATGGAAAATAATAAGAGAGAGGGACAGGACAAACTAAGGACAACTATTTACATAACAATAAAAAGGCCTCAGAGGAGGACAGGTTCTAACAAGCTTAGGAAGCTGGTGGCTGTTATGGTCGCTTCATGCCCAGTAGCTCGAGTGCTGCCATTAGACCCTCTTCAACGTGCACTTGATGCAACAAATTCTGCTACTCGGCTGCAGCTTTGTGTTGACAGCCGAGTAGCAGAATTTGTTCCGGGCACACTTGGGAATCAATTGGCATTCTGCGGCCCCTGAAGAAGCTGTCAGAAACACGAGCCATGTCGGGCCAACGCCAAGCTTGATATCCCCGCTGCCTTCACTGCTACGATAAGTTAAAAATACGTTATTGCCCTTAAAAAGTTTAGAAAAATTGAAAAACAAGCAAAAAAACATACCGGAGAAACCAATGATTATATGGAGTAACGGCATATGATTTATCAGTGACCGTATAACTAATAGTGGCTTTTAGGGCTACCAAAGATAAAGCCCGCCATTTTATATGAGGTTTCTCTGGCTATATGAATGAGACTACATGGCACTAGCATTCTGCATCACATGATGTTATTTTTTGAATATAGGTTATCTTCAGCTGGCACAGCAGATGCCATGGAAGGAGAGGCCAAGTTAGGAGCCTCTTCCTCTGCTTACTAGTCCTCCTTTTCAGAGTCACTGGTGGTGTCTATGAAAAGAGAACAAAGTATGAGACAAGCCATTAAATTCTGGATAATAGGGTGTGATGTGCTGTATCATAATACCTGACAGAGTACAGTCCATTTATGAGAAAGATGGAGGAAAAGGGATTATCTGCTAGCTGTGGGATACCCATCTGCTATAAGGGGTTGCCAGGCCATATCTAGTTTCTTACTGAAATGGAGATATATATAGCTGTACTTTACAGCATGGTGCCTCCATAGTAATAACTGTTCTGAGGTTGGTCCAGTGATAGGCTGCCCTTTGCCCCTACCATGTAACAGGGGCTACCAGTATCATTGGGCAGCCCAGTCACATGATAGGGGCAAAGGGCAGACTGTGCTATTTTGATTAATGGTGGCCATCAGCCAAGGAGGAGGATTTCACTCCCGGACCCCCCACTAGACCACCAGTGATTTTTGGTGAGTCTTGGGAAGCTTGGGAGGGAGGGCTAGGGTGGGTGGTCCAAGTGTGGGGGGTCTCCATATTTTAATAAATAGGAAGGGTTGGGGTGGGTTCAAAGGCTTTTTGTTTTTTTTCTCTTTCTGTTAAAACAAAACTGGCTAATTAAAAAAAGCCAAAGAAAACGATCTGGGGGGTAGGTAAAAAATGGCCCATCCCCAGACTGAAAACAAAACCCCAATAAAAGTTTTTGAAGGCTCCACCCCTAGTAACTGGGTCATGGACAAATTTTAAAATAGTAAATTTGTTCCCCTATTTTGGCTCTCTATAGATTCTAATTGAGTATGTAGTGTTAAACTATCTTTAATAAGAGCTACACCAGTAGCCTGCAAAGAGATCACATGAGAGCTCAAAGTAGAAAAAGAATCTCAAGAGAATCCAATCGAACATCATGTTCTTGCAGTTTAGATTTAGTATCCTCAGTAAATTTACATAATTGAGAGACAGTAGAAGATGGTTCTTTCCAGTTTAGTAACCATTTCCCACATATCAATCATTGCAATATTACATGCTTCTTCAATCTTATCATCAATATTACAAGGAAGCAAAACAGATGGCATGGTAGCCCTTGACTGCTGCCAAAACCCATCATTTTTGTCCACAGAAATATCTAATAGAGAAGAAAGCCTGCTCACCCTTCATTGGAGACATTGCAGGATACTGATTTCTTCTCTCCTTTATCCAGATCACTCACACACATTTGATGCAGGAGCTTCGTTTCATCCCCAAGCTTAGTAGGAGCATCTGACATTCCCTCATGTATCAAGGGCTGTGGAGGAGGTAGAGCAACATCCGGACTTAGGGAAGCCCCTGATGAGTTAGAAGGCTCCCCAACCATATCCATCAGAGTGGAAACCAAAATATGCCAGACCTTAGGTCCAGAACAAAGGTGGTGGATGAGACAGACATCTTCCTCTTCCTCTTTTTACCCATAAATAAGCAAAAACGTGCTTCAAGAGAAAAAAAAATCCTTTGTAAGGGTTGCCAGCGACCGAGCACCACAGCTGTGTTGTTTAAATGGGCCCAGAATGTCCCCTTGCGATGATGTCACACCAACCTCTCATCAGCAAATTAAGATGGGGGAAGACTACCAGCACACTATGCCTTCATAGTGAGCATTCCCCATCTTACAAGTATTTAACTATAAAATCCCACTTTTAAGTTTAATGTCGTAATATATAGCTGATTTTTATATATGGTAAATTTTCTATGAGTATATAGTTTAAATATTATTTAAAAACAATATTAAAAGTTTTAAATACAAACAATTGACTTTTTTGCATAGTCAGATTGTGAATCTTTATGCATAATTGTGCAAATTTGCTACATAATTCCCACAAAATTTAGGAAAAAAAATCTGCCACAGGAAACCAGGGTTTTTACTATCATCATCATCTTTTATGTCACATACACATTAGCAAAATAGCCTTTACCACACAAATTAACACAGAGAATAGAGAAAAATGAATTCCTGACCATTTGATAGAATTATGTTTATTATTAAGCATTTTCTTCTATTCACTGCACATAAGCATTAGAGATATGCAGACAAAAAATTTCAGTTTGTTTTGGGGTTTTTTTGTTTCAATTTGTTTAATTTTTTCAGTTTGGTTTGTTTCTCAAACCAAAAAAAAAATTAAATGCCGAAAAATTCCCCCAAAACTGGACTTTCTGATAGAGATGTGAATCGGAACTGAAATTGGATCCGATTCTGGTTCCGATTCACATCTATAGAGATGTGAATCGGAACTGAAATCGGAACCGATTCTGGTTCCGATTCACATCTCTACTTTCTGAGTCCCTCCAACCCCAATCCTGCCCCATAAAATCCAAGGCTGGCCTGACTAGGTTGAGCTGGGTCCAGATGAGCCTCCTTGACCCTGCTATTGTCCCTATAACTGACCTAGAGGCTCCAGCCTATAAGATTGGGCTGCACCAGGACCAGCTGGGGCATTCTGAGGCCACTAACCATCCTATGGCCCCTATAATTGAGCCCTGGGCCCAGGCCTTGCCATCTGGGCTGTGCCATACCCAGCTGAGCCCTCTACTTAGGCCTCTGCTGCCTCCAGTAAACACGTGCTTGGGGCCAGGGTGCTCCCGCCCTGGCCCCATCACTTACCCTTTTATGACTGTTCTGGTTAAAAAGAATGATAAGGATAGGAGAGAAGCCCACTCACGTCTGTCCTGGCTCCTAGATCTTCAAAAATGTTGCAGGCCAAATGGAGATAGGTGCCAAACTGACTTTGCTTCTATGATGTCCTCAAAATGGCATGCATTTTTAAAGATACATACACCACGGCAGGAGTGAGTGGGCTTCTCTCCTACCCTTATCATTCTCTTTTCAACTAGACTAGGCAGAAGGGGTAAGTGAGAGGCTATGGAGGGATGTCCCTGTCCCTGGCACAAGTTTACAGTGAAGATCCTAGGGAGGTCATGGCTGGGCCTGGTGCACACTATCCATGTAGGCCCAGGCCCCGAGTTTGATTGTAGGAGGCAGAGTGGGTCAGAAGGAGGGCCCCAGTTCAGGCCAACCAGGCAGTCTTGGGCCCCAGTTTGGATTTTACAGGGTGAATGGGGGGGGGGAAGGTGGTTGGAGGGCCTCTCTGAGGCCTCTTTATCTAAATTTGCAATAAAAATACTTGAAAATATTTGGATATTTTTGTAAGAGGACATTTTTAGTTTATTACATTTGGAACAAAGAAAAATAGCCTCATTTTTGCATTCTAAAAGGTAGATTTTAAAAGCCTTGCATATGCAAAAATGACCACATACGCCCAAGAGGGAGCCACAAATTTTAAATAGCCGGGAAGGGCATGTGTACCTCAGTGAACATGCTCCAAGAAAAAGTAGGCAGAAAAGGGGCAAGGCATAACATTATTAAAGACTTTCTGACCTTATAAGTGATGAAAAGGAGATGATTTGTACAATGCAGCTAGCAGAGACTGCAGTGTACAAATCAACTCCTCTTTTTAAAATTTTCATCACTTATAAGGTCAAAAATGATTTAATGATATCAATTTTATAATGGATACCTCTGAATGTGTCTATAACAACTCCTAACCCCAACCCACCTCCCGAAAATTCACCCCGAATGAAAGTGCCCCCTTACAATCATCCATTAGAGTGTCAGACTAAGCAATATAAAAAGTCTCTCTCTCTCTCACCAGACTCCTGCATGTAAGATATATGTGTACAGCTGTAGATATGCACATGGGAAGAGTATTTTATAACCTACGCGCGTAGTTTATAAAACAGCGCTTACTTTTGTGCGCGGTGAGATATGCACATTTATGGGCACAAGTGCAGCCCTTTTAAAATCTACATTTAAGCATTTGGTAAATACAAAAGCACATCCTTAAAAGCATGAAAACAAATTCCATTACAACTATTGTACTACAAAACCATAAATTCCGATAAATCCATCTTCCCCTATAATCCTTCATTCCTTCTTAATAAAGAAAGAAAAGGGCAAAAGGGATGCTCAGGGAAAGCAAAGGAATAGCAGAAAACCTGAAGCAATTCTTTGCCTCAGACTTTATGGAGAAGGATGTTGGGAATATACCAACAACTGAAACATTATTTAATGGTGGAGATTTTGAGCAATTAAAACAAACATTTTACCAATGAAGATTTTAATAGAACAGATTGATCTTGAGTACCTTGAGTACTGTGTACAATTCTGGTCGCTGCATCTCAAAAAAACATATAATTGAAATGGAGAAGGTACAGAGAAGGGTGACCAAAATGATACAGGGGATGGAACAGCTCCCCTATGAGGAAAGGCTAAAGAGGTTAAGGCTGTTCAGCTTGGAAAAGAGACGGCTGAGGGGGGATATGATAGAGGTTTTTAAAATCATGAGAGGTCTAGAACAGGTAAATGTGAATTGGTTATTTACTCTTTCAGTTAATAGAAAGACTAGGGGGCAGGCCATGAAGTTAACAAGAAGCACATTTAAAAATAATTGGAGAAAATTATTTTTCACTCAATGCACAATTAAGCTCTGGAACTTATTGCCAGAGGATGTGGTTAGTGCAGTTAGTGTAGCTGGGTTTAAAAAAGGTTTGGATAAGTTCTTGGAAGAGATGTCTATTAACTGCTATTAATTAAGCTGACTTAGGGAATAGCCACTACTATTACTGGCATCAGTAGCTATGGATCTACTTAGTGTTTGGGTACTTGCCAGGTATTTGTAGCCTGAATTGACCACTGTTGGAAACAGGATGCTGGGCTTGATAGACCCTTGGTCTGACCCAGTATGGCAATTTCTTATGTTCTTATGTTTTAAAATTTCAGAGTGTGTACAGGTACCCCCATGCTTGTTTTTAAAGTTACCATCCCTTTGCAGTCTAGAGTTTTTATGGGTGGAAATTCCATGTGTGATGGGGAAGAATGTAGAACTGGCTTTTTACTATTGCCCACCTGGCCAAAATGAACAGAAAGACAACAAAATGCTAACAAAGATTAGGAAAGCTAATACATTTGGTAGCACAGTAAGAATGGGAGATTTCAAATAACTCAAAAAGAACAACAAGTGTAGATCAACTTCTTGGATCCAAAAGTTTATTTAATGTAAACAATTCAATGGCAACTCCACTATTAAGCTTATTGTATTATTCCAATCATGGGTAGGGGTCCCCCAACACGGACCCTGTGTTTCGCCCACTGGCTGCGTCGGGAGGGACAGCACCATATAATCAATAATCTTCAAGAAGTTCAAGATCCAGGTTACAGGGAGTGCCTGTAACCTGGATCTTGAACTGGATTTCAAATGGATGTTGAACTGGATTTCAAATAACCCAATATTAATTGGGTAAATGTAAAATCAGGACATGCCATAGAGGTAGAGTTTGTAGATGAGATACATGATTGCTTCATGGAGCAGTTGGTCCAGGAACTGACAAGAGGGGGAGCCATTTTACACCTAATTTTTAGTGGATCTCAGGATTTTCTGCAAGCGATAACTATGGTAAGGCTGTTTGGTAACAATGATCATAGTGTGATCAAATTTGACTTAATGGTTGGGAAAATACTAAGTAAATGAACAGCTATAACATTAAACTTTGAAAAAAGGAGGCTTTGATCAAATGAGAAAAATAAAACAAATAAAAGATGCAGTTACAAAGGTTAAAAGTATACATCAGGCATAGTCATTATTTTAAAAAAACCATCCTAGAAGCCCAGTCCAGATGTAATCCATGCATTAGATATAGTGGAAGGAAGGCCAAATGACTACCAACATGACTATAACAGTGAGATGAAAGAGGCTGTTTTAGCTAATAGAACTTCTTTCAAAAATTGGAAAAAGGATTCATCTGAAAAAAGTAGGAAAAAGCATAAGCACTGGCAAGTTAGATATAAAACACTGATCAGGCAAGCTAAAAGAGAATTTGAAAAGAAGCTCACCTTAGAGACAAAAACTCATAATAAAAGCTTTTAAAAATATATCCAAAGCAGGAAGCCTGTGTGAAAGTCAGTTGGACTTAAAGGGGCACTTAGATAAGATAAGGCAATCCTGGAAAGACTGAATTAATTCTTTCCTTCGGTATTACTGAAGAGGATAGTGGGGGAGATACCTGTGCTGGAAACTGTATTCAGTGTTGAATATTCAGAAGAATTGATATTCATCCCAGTGAAGCTGGAAGATGTATTAAGGCAGATTCACAAACCAAAGATTAGAAAAATGCCCAGAACAGATAGTAGATAGCCTAGCATTCTGAAACAACTTAAAAATGAAATGCAAACCTGTTACTAGTAATTTGTAACCTTTCATAGGAATTGTCCATCATGCCTGAAGACTGGATGGTGGGCAATGTAAACTCGATTTTAAAAAGAGCTCCAGGGGTGATCCAAGAAACTATAGACCAGAGAGTCTGCCTTCAGTGCTTGGAAAAATCAAGGAAACTGTTCTCAAGAACAAAATCACACAACATATAGAAAGGCATGGTTTAATGGGACATAGACAGTATAGATATACCCAAGGGAAATCTTAAATCACCAAACTGCTACTTTTTTTGAAGGGGTTAATAAACATGTGGATAATGGTGAGCAGGTGGATATAGTGTATTTGGATTTTCAGAATGCGTTTGACAATGTGCTCCATGAGAGATTTTGAGAAAATTAAATTGTCTCGGGATAGGAAGCAATGTCCTATTATGGATTGCAAGCTGGATAACGGATAGGAAACAGAGAGTACTACGTAGGACTAAATGATCAGTTTTCTCAGTGGAGAAGGTTAAACTGTGGAGTACCTCAAGGATCTGTACTAGCTCTGGTGCTTTTTAATATATGTATAAATGATCAGGAAAGGGAACAGCGAGCGAAGTGATCAGATTTGCAAATGACACAAAATTATTCAGAGTTCTTAAATCACAAGCAGATTGTGAAAAATTGCAGGAGGACAGTGCAAGACTGGAAGATTGGCCATTTAAATAGCAGTGTGAGGGAGTATACAAAAGACTCCCTCAAACCACTTTAAAACACAGGCTAGAACCATCTACCCCAGTCTGCCTTAAGGTGCAGACTTGGGGTGGATTCTGGGTCCTGGGAGAATCCATTTTTAACAGTATAAAGGATCAGGGCCTAGAAGGGTTAGGAAGGCCCTGGGGGGCTGCTTTGAGCCCATGGTATGCACATACTATGTATATATAACTTCTATGGATATTTAAAACTAGGTGAGCTACAGTTTTGTTTTCCTATTTCTTTGAGTCTTTTATATAAACCTTTGTTCCTGACCAGAACAGCCAAATCATGCTGTCTTCCTTGGCTGCTCCAGATGCCTTAGCCAGCCCAAAACTCTACATGTGGTGGTAGGAGTGGGGTAGGTGACCTAAAGAAAGAACCACAGGTACGACCCATAGATACAGTAGAAGAAAATTAAAAACACACAGTTTTTTTTTCTGTTTTCTGGGGCCTCCCTAGCTTCTTGCCCAAAGGGGCTACAATCAGGCTAAGGGGGTAGCCTGCTAGAATAGATAGGGGTCAAGAAGTGAGACAGGGCTGGACAGGCCAGAAGGATTTATTTTCGTCTTCCTTCTCTCCGGTCCCTAGAGAGTCACCTGCCTAGCACTCTCCTTCACCAGAATGCAGGCACATGTGGAGCAAATCATGCAGGTGCTGACTATCAGACAGCAATAGCTGCAAAATGCTTTGCAGATCCAGTCTGACCAGCAGCAGAAACTTCAGGAGCAAGTCAGTAAACTGCTATTAACCAAGTAGACAAGAGATAGATAATAATTATCACTGCACAACAGCAGCATGGATCTATTTAGGGGTAGATTTTACAAGGAATGAGCGCGTTATGCCCGGTTTTATAACATGCGCGCACAGGCGTGCGCATGTTATAAAATCGGGGGTCCGCGTGTGCAAGGGGGTGCATAATTGTGCACCTTGCAAGCGCCGAGCCGCGCTGCCTTCCCCCGTTCCCTCCCAGGCCGCTCCGAAATAGGAGCAGCCTTGGAGGGAACTTCCCTACACCCCCCCCCCACCACCACCACCTTCCCTTCCCCCCTACCTTTTTTTTTTTCTTTCTTTTATTACTAAACTTACTTTAGCCCTGGTGCTGAAGTAAGTTGCGCGCGCCGGCGATCCCCAGCACAGCAGCAAATATGGGCCGCTGTGCCGGGAGCCTGACCCCTCCCCACCATGGAACTGCCCCCCCCCCCCCCATGCCCCACCACCTCCCCACCCCTTTTTGCAAGCCCTGGGACTTACACTTGTCCCGGTGCTTTATGCGCGTCACCGGGCCTTTCTAAAATAGGCCCGGCGCACATAACCTTTTTAAAATCTGGCCCTTACTGTTTATGATCTTGTCAAGTACTTGTAACCTGGATTGGCCACTGTTGGAAACAGGATGCTGAGCTTGATGAACCTTTGTCTGACCCAGTATGGCATATTCTTATGCTCTTTTTTCTTATGTTCTTATGTAAAAAGCGATTCTAGTTGATATAGTACATAATTCTTTTTTTCTTTTATCTCATGTGTAAGGGCACTGTTTGTGGCTCTATTCTTTCATCTTTGCAAAACACTGTAAGATAGTGTACATGAAAGGTGATACTTACGATACTTTTCCTTCCATGTATTATTTGTTGATAGCAAGATCATTTTCAACTAATTGAACAATTGTATATTTACAATTTACAGAGATAGAAAGATGACAAAAAGACTGATGCATATAAACAAATATGCAATTTCTTTTTTGCACATATACTGTGGTGTTCACTGTGATGTATCACCTACATAACAAGAGCAGAAATTCACCAATAATAAAATAATTTAGCAGTAGTCGTGGTTATGCAAAAGTATTATCCTATTTCTAGAATCTTAATAGAAGAATCAGAGACATAGCACACCTGACTAGTAAATATAATTTCAGAAGCGTGATTATATATGTTTGTGTAAATTTTTGTATGTTTTCTATTCATTCTTTTCTAATTTGGTTCACTAGAACATATGGATGGTAATTTTCAAAGGCATTTCCATGATAAAAAAAAAAAACAAAACCCAACAGCAACAATATTTTACCCTCAGAAATGGCTTTTAACAAAATTGCCTGCCCAATATGCAGATAAGCTGGCATGAGTACTGCCTGTTTGTGTGCATGTAAGTTTAACCAGATTGAGTGGAGGTGTTCCCAGGGAAAGAGTTGGAGAGAGGTTTGGACTTATGCCTACACTTTTGCATTTTCAAAAATATGTGCTTAAATTATCCTAAAATATTTCCATGCACAGTGTATCAGTTGCAATTGTGTGCAGGTAAATTTGGTGGGATAATTTTCAAAGCATGCTTTTAAGTCTGCTTTAAAAGTTAGTATACTTTACATGTGTATATGCTGTGTAATTTAGGTTGGCTATTATAAAATTATTCCCGCAGTGTGCAGTATGATCATCTGATCACAAATGAAGTTCACAGAAGACTTAACAAGACCACCCTATCTAATGCTATTCAAAAGAAAACAATACAGTAATTACATTTCATGCTGAAACATATGGCATTCAGAAAGGAACAGGAAGGAAACATATAGGGGTAAAATGTATAATGGACACGCCAATTTTATAACATGCATGCGCCGGCACGCACATGTTAAAACAATCTGTGGGCCGTGCGCACATGCGCGCTGGATTTTATAATCTGTGCCCCTATGTGCAGGCGGCGCGTGCAAGAGGGGATTTTTGCAGTTTCCACACAGCGACACATTCCAACCTTCCCCAGTTCAGTCTGTTCCAATTAAGGAGTGGACTGGGAGAGGACTGGGAGGGAACTTCCCTACCCCTCTACCTATATTCCCTTCCTCTTCCCCTCTCCTTCCCAGGCCCTAAACCCTACCTAATCTTTCCTCTTTTTTTTTTTGTAGTACGACTTACTTCAGGGTCCAACCTGAAGTAAGTTGCATGCGCTGGCCGGTAGCCGGCGAGCGAGTCTTCGGGACAGCATTCAATAGAATAGGGAAGTAGACTAGCTTCTGATATATCAAAATAAAAGACTCACCATATTTCAACATAAAATGTTGCCACATATTTTGGTACTTTTTTTTTCCTTTAGAGAATCCAAATTATACACATTAACCTAGGAGATGTCAGCAGATGAAGATAAGTTAGCCCATCAATTCTGCCCAGTTGTCGTATTTTCTGGTTTTCTATCAATTTGGGTGGATAAGTATCTAAACTCCTATAATTAAAACAACACCTCCCTTGCCACATTTCTTTTATCCAACCTCTCAACTCTTTTCTTACCACTACCTTCTATATTTATCCCAAGCATTGTAGGCCCCTCCAACTGTCCTCCTTCCCACTGCAAAATAACTTGGGGCTTGGGCCCACCCAGGTCCTTCTGACTCCCTCCCTTCTAAAACTCATCAGGGCTGAGAGTTAGAGATCTCTCTATCTCTCACTTACTCCATCCATGAGGGTCTAGTGGTTCTAAAGAGCAATACCCACTCACCCCTTTCTTGTTGGGTCGCTCTAGAAATAATAGTGCTGGCCCTCCTGAGTTTGCAACTAACACCATATTGTACATTTTGCAAACATGGATCAAAATCTGACACAGCAATGGTTAAGGAGAGGTAAACAAACCTAAAGATAAGAGATTAATAATTGTAGCATAGCAGAGTCTAGACCAGCATAGAAGAGCTTAGGCCAGCACAGAATAAAAAAATAGTAAAACAGAACAGGAAATGGTTTTACATCTCATCACAGGGTGTGACATGATAGATGATAGAAGGTCTGTATACAGAATGACATGATAAGGTGGTAAGGCTCAACTACGGAAAACGGTGTAAACACTAGAACATTGCTGTAACAGAATAAAACTGGCATCATAATCCTGATAGAATTGTAAAGAACAAAGAAGGTAGGATCATCTGGGACAGTCTTATTCCAACTGATAAAAACCTTGATACTAGAAAATCAGGCATTGTGATAAAGAAAATAAGCACAAGAAAGCATGTTGATAGAAGTGTTAGTTCCAAGTGACTATTCTCTGGATTGTATGGAGAGACAGAAGATCCTTAAGTACCAAGAAATGCAATCAGAGACCAAGGAAATGTGGGAGAAAGATACAAAAATGTTGCAGAAGTAGATCCTTGGACTGAGGTAGAGTTGGTGCAACCCACAGAGAGGAACCCTCTAGGTTCCCACCATTGGCAGGCGGAGCTGGCTAGAGCAGAGGCCCAACAGAAGCTTCACAATACCAGCCCTCATTTCCCTTGGATTGAACTTTCTGGTGCCAGGGCTGGCTGGACTTAGGCACAGGCCTCTGTGGAGATGTAGATCCATCACGTAGGGTGTTACAGGCCAGAGGAGATAAGTGGAGTCAGTACGAGCAGTGATTGGGGCAGGCGGCAGAGACTGGTGCAGGCTGTGGTCATAGGTGACGGAGTTCATGCAGTGTCATGGTCCAGAGAGAGGTCTAGGCAGGCAGAGTTCAAGCAAGTCAATGAGTAGGTAGTGGTCAAAGGGCAGTTGGAGGTCAAGCAGCATCAAAGTACAAACTAAAGTCAAAGCCAGAAATCCAAACTGAAGTCAAAGACAGGAGTCCAATCCGAAGTCAAAGATAGGAGTTCAATCCAAAGGACAAGGAGAAGAAGAACAACAGGACAGGCAAGATGCTGGAGACAGATAAGGGAAGGCAGACCATGAAGACAAGAACTCAGGAGAAAACCAGACTTGTGGAGGGACCAGGAATAGGACACAGGAACTCAAGACGACATACAGCGAAACCAGGAACATGGAGGCAAGGATCAGGAACCAGGAACGCAGAGGCAAACTGCTAGTCCAGTGGAGATGACCTGTTACCATGGTGTCTGAGGAGAGTTGGAGAAAGCTTTTTATAGGAGAAGGTCCTGTCATCAGAGGGTGCTGAGGGGAATTTTCCACCATGGGCCCTTTAAATGGCAGTGAAGTTCAGTGTGTGAGCACCTAAGGATGCCCAGGGCAGCTGGTGGCAGTGTTCCTCAGGTTGACATGTTAGGCCTGTTCAGGCAAGGTGGCCATGCTTCCATCAAGGGGGGCTGCCCCAATATCGGAAGATCCCGCCCGTGGCTCAGGACTGGAGGTAAGAGCTGCTCATCATGGATCCATCCTGCAACCAGCTGAACATAACAGAAAAACAGTCCCAATTGTACTGGGTGCCACTGGCCTAATTAAAAAGAACTTCCAAGCTCACCTTGGTATGTTGCCTATACATATAACATCCTATGAAATGAAGGAGGCAGCTCCCTTAGGCATATGTAAGTTGTAGAAGAGTATTAGCAGCAGATATGAGAATAGAGATCACTCCCAACATATCCTGGTTTATAAATGAGATTCATTCTTGTCAAGCTATGCACAAAACAAATCGCTTTGGAGACACTACTTCCAAGAGGAAAGTTGAACTCCAGAGCAGAAACACCATTTGCTGAGGACTTCTACTAAGGCCATAGATCTCTCAGACTACTAAGTTTTGTTCTCTTTTTTGTTTGTTTGTTTTAGAAAGTGACCTTGTCAGCCAGAGTGATGAAGTAGCAATGTGTCTCCACCAAGAAATGCTCAATAACTGGTGGGGAAGGCATGTATG